>NC_081441.1:1931169-1976732 GCF_007210705.1 Tigriopus californicus | reverse complement strand
TAAGTTACTAGATATGATGCCTGAAGGCACAAAAGTGCCTGTCTCTGCTACAATAGTACTCTCTTTTACTGCCTCAATGGTTCTTGATTGATCCCTATGGTCAGGATCCATTGCATGCAGCTCCATCCAGGAGAGAGTGAGAGAAAGAACGAGAGAGGGCTCCAAATTATCTGCCCTTGGCGTTTCTCTCTCTTGCAAATCAATTTCACACTCTCCCAGCGAGCATTGGACCATATGAAAAGATCCTTTCTTTCACTCTTGAGCTCTATTTCCCTCCAGTAGTATGTTGCTACTTCCCATGGAAAACGAGAAAGAAAGTGCTGCAAGGGGAGGAGGAGGGCGTCTTGACCTCTTAAATTTGCCCCCTCCCTTGGTCCAGTCTTGTCAACAAACTCTCCGGGTACCAAGGGATCTCTGTACTGTATTTGGTGAAGTACTTCGAGTTAGATGGGGTGTCTAACGAACAATCCCCGCGGATGAAATACCTGTCAAGAATAATCCAAACTACATCAGGTCTGTCACTTCCATATCTCAAGGAGGCACATTTTCTCTCCGACAGATCAGGAGGGAGATTAGATTCTTGGAGAAAAAAAAGCGACGAATAGAAGGTTAGCGCGTTTGACAGGATTCCAAATGAGGAACATGTTCGCGATCTTCAGCTTGGAGAGCCATGTCTCCAGAGGCTTTGAATCTCCAAGATCTCTCTCTGAAGATAAACTTTCACTTCCAAATGAAGAGGAAGATCGGGGACATACGTTAGGGAGGAGCCAAACTTGTAATAGTGGCGGCGACGGCGGCGACGGCAAATGAGTGGCTGTTCCACAAGGGATCTGGATTTATGTTTGTGGTATTTTCCCGAGGGTTGGAACACTTTCGTTCCAAAAGAGGGTAGGGGTAGACTTGGGGTCTGATGTGGGAGAAATGCTTCAAGCGTGATATTGAGTAACTTCTTGGCTATCAGGATTTATGGGGCACCAATTCACGGCTGGCTGTTCATGTGTGGAACAATGTGGAACATTTTCTTTAGGGGTGTGAGTTCCATTATCGGAGGGAGCGATTCTCAAAGTGGAATTTGAAGACCCATTCTCATCGTTCTATATCATTGTGATGCGGCGAAAGAGCGAGTAAAAAAAGAGGAATGGAGATCGTACTCCACGGTGGTTCCAACTAATGGGTCACCTTTGGCACGGTGTATGGATCACCTCGCAAGTGGTTCCACCCTCCTTGTCCGTGTCTCAACTTGTGGTGGGAAGAATGCTTGCTAAATTATTCAGCCTCACAATATTCGCCGCTCGAGAATGGGATGGAGAGAGTACTCGTTCCCCCGTCTTCTCGTCGGGAACCAACCTTCAGTGGTCCATTCCATTTGAAACATCTTCACGCACACACACCTGGCATCATCAAATATGTTCCAAACGAGAAGATTGTATGGCTACAGGCCAAAGAAGGCTTGGCATCTTCTGAAGCTTCAGTCTGATCCCCGTCAATAGTGAAAAGTCATGGCTTGAAGAGTGCCAAAATATTCCTTTGATAGTTCCATCCATGACTTTGACTTCTGCTTACTTGTTGCAATATTACTTTCCCCCTCTGCTTTCTCGCCCAGAGGTTGGAAGCCATAAAATGACAACAAAAAAAAACTTTTACCTCCCCGTGTACATCTTTCCATTTCATGGTAGTCATAAAATAAGAACACTATGCAGACAGTATCGGTCTCCTTTCAAGAAGAGTGCTTGATGTTTGGTGAACCCGGCTGTGCCTCGTCGATTTTAGTAGATGGCGCTCGCTCTCTGTGAGCAAAATGAAGTCATTTTTCACATTCCGCCCTTGATCCAAAATGCTAAATGAACTGGAAAAACGTTGGTGTGCCTTGTTCCGAATACTAAAGTGCTTCAAAAAAACATAAACGAGCGGAACGCCTGGCTGCATTTATGAATCTACTTCAAGCCAAATGAATACATGACTCAGCGGTAAAGACGACCTCAGCCATTTTTGAGTGAGCAAAATCCAAAATGACGTCTCACTCTTGTCCTTCCCGAGAACTAACCGTAAACCCGGGGACTCCTGAAACCATTTGGTTTGAACGGTTTGCCTGTGAAAAGAAACGCCAGCCAGACCCCCGACAAAGCAACAAATGGACACTTGTCAAGCCAGATTTGGATTGATTGTTCCAAACTTAAAGGGATCAAGGAAGTTCGCCCCACGATCCACCACCGAGAACCAGAACGAAGCGACCACGCCGCCGACGCGAGTGGAACAATGGAACAAGAAACAACACTTTTATGGCTCTTTCAGACACTTCCAATGGCACGGGATATATACTTGTAGGGAAGAAGTCCGACCACATTTCTCTCAATCGCCATTGAGAGGGTTCAATATGTTGGAATGAAAAGATCCTAACGTATTTCTGAAAGACGTATGTAATGCAAACCCAAGACTACGTCAAGAGGAAAAAGGTAGCAACTCAATTTCAAGGCATCAAAAGTTTTGGCGTAAAGTTTGGCATTGTTTGTTCCAGTCCGGAACACATCTTGAACAGAAATGAAGGCAACTCCTTTCACGAGCACTGAGAGAATTGCCTCTATTGGCCAAAGATCCACAACGAAATCGCAACCAAAAAACCGCTCTGATCTCCTCTGTCTTTCCATATGAAAATGCAAATGGTATACCTGAATATTAGCAATGTGGTAAACAGAAATGAATTTGGCTTAAAAAGCATATTCGTCAAAACTTGAATTATGTTTTTCTGAACATCTCGTTTACTTCTACCTTTTCACTAGTGTATATCTACCGACACGAGTTGAACTCATCAATTTGGAACCAGTCGTTTATCTCCACTCTATAATATTATCAAAGTCTTTCCACCGATATTCAGGCCAAAATGAAGATCACAAGAAAAAAAACAAAATATCCTGGATAGAGTCAAGAAAAAAAAATTATTGTTTCTTAAAGAATTGACACGAGATTCGCAATATGGTTTGCATGTGTTCCGATGATTTTGATCAGTGATCTAGATGCAACAGAGCAGAGCGAGCCATTTTCTCCTTCGAGTTCCACGGCCATTTTTCTGGAACATGATGAGTGAAGCCTGCCATATTAGGAGGGCGAAGGAACCTTTCAAAACCTTTAAAAGAAGGGGGCGAGAGAGAAACAGAGGAGAAACATAGGAGCATAGGAGAGAGAGAGAGAGAGAGAGCCGATGCAGAAAAAAAGTTTGAATTACATCAATCAAATTGCATTCTCTAACACTGGCGGCGCCCGGCTAAATTTTTCTTAACCACTTCAAACTTGGGAGGGCCTCTAATTTCTCTGGAAACACACAAAAACCACCTTGGCGCCACTAGAGCCAGCTCAAAAGCCGACCAACCCAAGATTAATTATTAGGCTGGCTTCTCCTCAAAAATGATTTATAAGGAAGTTTCAGGTCTGGCAAGGGCTTTGAAAAAAAAAGATGAGTAATAACAGGAGAAGCGGCATCTGCTTTCGAGTCCAACTACTATACCAAGTACTTGTACAATGAAAGTGTATCTTCAATATATATATATATATATATAGTCGTAGCTCTGCGCACAATTCGGGTAAAGAGAACCAGAAGAAGATGGAGATCACACTCCGGATCTAGAGGATTATGGAAGACGGGACTTTCTCCTTCTTTCTTTCTTTCTCCTTCATACATATGCAAAATACTTAGATAATGTGCCCTGTGGCCCTTTCTGGAGTCGTGTCTTGCTATTAACTACTCGCAATGTCTGCTCTGGTCATACCAATGGCTTTTGGTGCAGTGAGCACAAAGTCAGGAAGGCAAGATCTTATGACGAAAGGTGAAGAATAGGTCCTGGGGCGGGTGAAAAAGGGAGCATACCTAAAGTGATCCTCAAGGTTGAAAAGACCACGATGATTCCTATTTCTCGTTCCTTCATTATCAAGTCTTCTTTCCGTTTCCCATGCAGACGAGGGAGATCGCAGATTGGAACAGAGGTCGGAATAATGAAAGAGGCACACACAGAGAGACAGAGAGGGAGAGAGAGGGAGAGAAACCGTCACGAGGAAATTGGTTTTTGTCAACATTGGAAATCTCATTGGCGTACAAACAAGGCTAACACGAGATCCACGACGAAATATGGCTGAAGGTGAGCGGCAGAATTGATATCTTCAACAAAAACCATGCATGCGTCACCAGAAAGAAGAAGAAGAAAGAGGAAGGTTATAACGCCTTCTTGGCCTTTCCGTTGATCTCCCAGAAGTCGAGGAATGTAAGCAAAAAAGGCCATTTGGTGTGAAGGAATGAACGAACAGATGGAACAGGACGGCGTTCATTCATGTATACTGCAGTATTGGAAGTGGTGGGCACATTTCCGACACATATTCCTCCGCTTGATCTTTGTTCGCACTTTTTTTTAAGGAAGAAGCGGGGGGGAATGTTCCTAAGAAGGCAAAGAAAAAGAAGATCTTTCCTCTGTTCCTCTTGTTCCACCATCTGTTCGTCCAAGAAAGTCGGGAAAAGAGAGAAATAATGAGGCAAAGGCTCCTCCAAGTTTGAGGATAAATGTATGATTGCGCTACATGGAATATGATAATTGGAACACTTCTGACATATGGAACATGTGCGTTTGCTGGGAGAGGGAAGAGGCCAATGCCCGTTTGATCTTGCCACAAAGCTGCGGTTTTGGAGGTCGTGAAAACAAGTGCCGAGTTTCCGACATGATTGGATCATTGATCAGGCCGGATGCATAAACAAGGGCGTTGGGTGGAACAACATGCAAATAGCTCATCAAATCCCGCATTATTGTCTTTTGCGAGAGCAAGAATTAACAATTTATCCCAAAGGAGGGCCTCTTTTATGTACTGTATATCCTCTCGCCCCAGGAGGCTTTGGCTCTGGCCGAGTTGTGGGACTGAGAATTCTATGAAAGAAATGGCACTCACCGAAGAACATGCCTCTACCATGAACCATTGCCGATACCTGACATTTAATATCGGAATTCCATCAATTATGCAGTTTCATCCCACCATCGAGCAGTCACAAGGAAAGAGGAAAGACGAAAAAAGGTTGGTTTGAACAGAAGAACAAGGCCATGAGAATGGCGCCTTCTCAAACTCCGATTGGGCGTAGGGAACTCAAATGAAAGTGATCTTCAGGGATGGGATCCTTAGGATGGGGAATGGAGCTACACATGCGTACGTATTCTATCAAGCATGAGGGAAAAGAAGGCAAACTTGGTATGGTATCTGAAGGCCGCTGATTTGGTGGGAAAATATCGAACCAATCGTTGGGAGAAATGCAAAACTAAACGGAGAATAGCGTGACGAAAACTCGTTTCAAGCCTTCTCTTTCTTCCCACTATTTAGGCTTTGAACCATTCCTACTTCAGATAGTTCTTGTGCCATAGACCTCTGGAACATATGGACATGAAGGTTGACTCATTGCGGAACATGTTTATTTGAACCTCCATGAATGTTGCCAAGGTCATGGAAAGAAAAAATCTAAATATTTTTGGACCTCAGCGGCGGCTCCAAGTGCAATCTTGGGGACTTAATCAAACTAAAACCATTCCTGACAAGAAGACATTTGTTAATGTCTTTGCGAGACACAAAATCACACTGCCATTTTTACATTGATGAGCCGAACAAGAAAATAAAGCGAAGCAAGCCAAACTTAAAAACTGACTACCATGGTTACTTTGGCTACTACCACTATGACTAACCGAGAAGGACAAAAAAGAGCCACCCTGAAATGATTTGCTTTTTGTTTGATGCCCCCTCCTTTGGGTTTATACCACTTGGCAATTTTTTGGGCAAGTTAGCTTCTGCTGTCAGAAGTTGCCTTTGGAAGTGTTCGTTTAACCAGAAGCAAGTTAGATTTCCGTTTTGTACCAGGGTGACCAACTAAGAGCCATGCATAGTTATACAAATGACTTGACTCCGACAAAATATGTTGTTTTCATGTCGAGCAAAATTGAATGAGAGAGACGGATCGGATGGGCGAACGAGCACAAGAGAAACTCGAATATCTGCTCGAGATACGAACAACATTTTTGTCGGAGTCTACAAATTACTATAGAGACGATGCGAACCTTTTCAAGCTAGATGGGACACACGGCAACTAAACAAACGAACACTTTTCTTTCAAGACAAATGGTACTGTTTCATTTTCTTTCTTTCAAGTGCTTTGATTATTTTTGGATGCAATCACATTTTTTTTTTTTGAAAAAGCATATGACTTCTTCAGTCGCGCTAAACTTTAATATACCGGTAGGTTGCATTAATTTGCAGATTGTAAACCAATGTTCTAGACCGTAGAATGATGAAATTGATGATGACGACTCTCTTTGCTATTTAATTAGCTCGAACACATAGGAGAAATCCACCCCAGATAACTATGGACTCGCCTCTTATCTACAGCCACATACCTCGCAAAGTACCAAGCTTGAATGCTGTCGTTTAACTCTCGTATTGGTCCAGCATTGCAATGGAGTGCTTGCGACTCCCAAAGCACCCTTCCCATCAATACCACAAACGTATTTGGGCGTTTGCTTTTACTTGGTTATCCTGCTGATGTCTGATGTGATCGGGAGCAGCTGTCGTGTCCATAGATCTGTGACAGTTGGTGTGACAAGTACAAAAGTGGGGGAGAATCGGCAAAACATCATGATGATATTGGTCTCCAGTCATATTCCCAAGGGACAACACCTAAAAATCGTCTGTGGAGTCCACTGAGCTGAGCATAGTGACATTCGCCAAAGGCAACCGCTTGTAATGCTCCTCTTTTGTGGCTGGTAAATTGCCTTCTTTCATTCGAACTCTCATTAGGTATTATTTATTGTTCCACAGGGTACAAGCAGTTCATTCCAAGCCCATGGGCGGATTGCCTAACAATTTCACTCAGTGTTTCTACAGACATGGTTTCCAAAGGGTATGTTACCAACATGGAGGATACTGATATCCATCAAATGGCGCCGTTGCACTTTAGACGGAACAACGACAATCCTTGGGTAAGTAGAATGTAGTGGTTGAGGCGGGATAATGGGGTTCATTCATTTTCTCGATTCTACCACGTTCATATCTTGTTATTGCAAAATCAGATCTTAGTGTATGGCAATGTTTCATCTCTAAGCCCAAACCCAAGAAAAGGACAATTTTAAGATCAAAATAGCTGTGCTAAAATGGCTGTTAAAAAAACATCATGACACTGTGTAACACAACCAGGGTTGATGAACGGGGCGGTTCAAACGGTGCTTATTGACCATGCACTTGCATGGCTGCCATGCTTTGACAAGTTAACTAAGGTGATAGATTAACCAGACGGCGAGCCATATTGTACTACCTTGTGATTAACATGCATTGGTTGTTGTCATCGCCGTCGTCACATTCCCTGCCTTTCTTTTTGGTTCCACTCCTTGGTCGAGGAGTGTCCTGCATAATCCAGTTTGTGGATCAGTGGCACATCAATGTGATTTCCCTCCAGGCCATGAAGATCCATCCATCCCCACACCTGCTCATGACAGGCTCTGCAAACAACCTATCCATTGTGCGGGAATATCCCAGTCAAAACGTGCAGTACAAACATATTGATAGCTCCTTCCAAACAAAACTTGAATATGAAAACATGGCACAGGAAGCGCCAAAGCTTTGATTCCCAACACAAACCTGAATATGAATGGACAATGCGGGAGATCAGAATAAGGAAATCATTTCCATGATTAGGGTACAGGGGGGCAGGGTCTGAAAGTACACAATTCAGTGAAAGAAGCCATGAAACGGTAACTAGAAGGTGAAACCAATAAAAGCCAGAAAGCTTTTGTTTTTAGTCTTATTTAGTCCGGGTCGTTGTCCAAAAGAGCCTCGAAACTAAAGGCTTAAAAGCAAACCCCCATTTAGACTCGACTAATGGGCCAAATAGTCTTGACATTGTTCCCATTTAGAGAGAAGAGGGGCGGATAACAAAGGGAAAAAGAAAGAGACTCGAGTGGTACGAAATGGCTTCATTTCCCTACAAATATTGAGCAGTTAGGCGGGTAAAGTCGATGCATTTCTCTATTCCTCGTCTCGGGAAAATCTCCTCTTGCATGTCTGTGTATATCCAGTCATCTGCCAGAGCTAATGAAATATTAATCCATTCGTATTTGCAGATGTACCGGAGAGTATCGAAGGATTTCCTTGGCCACTCAATTGTTTCGAAGAACACTGGAAATTGTCACTTGGCGAGCTTCCCTCAATATTCACGGTATTCCAATTATGCCCCTTTCTACGTCTGCGAAGCCAGTTCAGAGTGATCTAAACTTTAAAAGGAAAAAAGTGCTAACGGGAGACGCAGTGGACAAAAAAAGCATGACACGTCCTGCGAGTACAGCCATCCAATCACCTAAAAACCTTGAAATGTGCTTTGAAATATTGGGCCGCTCATTCATCATCTTCAAATGTTCCAGGGACAGTAGGAGCATCAATCATGGACCCCAAATCGCTTATGTTAACCAGTGTGGTGTTCCAGATTTGGGTCACGGGACCGCGAGAGTGCCAATCATTTGACGCACCTGCTACCCGCCCAACCTTTAATCAGCGCCAATTTCTCTTGACTTCAGACTCCTTCCCTTAAAGCCCAGCCTTTCCCTCCAAATCGGCGAGCATGGCGAGTGTGCCAACCAAGTATGGAACACCCAGGAACAGTGTTGGAACAAATCATAGGGGCCTCACCTGACTTTTGGAACACCCATTCCCAAGCTACTATCCTTGGGGAGGCCTCCACTCTTTCAGCTGGGACTGCGAGCATAAAGGCATAGATCCAGTCGACAGGGTAGATTGGGCTATTTTATGCCTCGTCATGACTTTGCCCAAACGAAGGAACCCACAGCCTAACCAAGTAGATGATCTACACACCTCGTCCCTTTCTGGATTATGGTATGGTAGAAGAGAATCAAGCCAGCGAAGTCATCAATCATAATTGCGCTTTAGCCATGCAAACAAGCCAAGAAGGATACACTTGAGGGGGGAGGGAGAAGAGCACCAATACAGGAGGATTCGGAATTGCAGCTTACGTCAATGGCAGAAGGGAGTACAACCGCCCCTTAAACATGGGCTGGCTCGTCGGAAGAAGGGGATGAAAAGGCCAAACTACTTGACCAGATCCTATAACAAGTTGCGATTATCATTTTACCAGGGAACGAATGCCCGCACCTCACTTGGCGTGTGAATATCCCCTGAAATGGGGTATATCTGATTGCCGCTTCCATCAGCCTCAACATATTCATGCAACGGCAATTTGTCTTCATTTGTGAGGCTCGGGAAGAAACGGGTTCTGGCACTAGGCTCTGAGAGAATTGTCATGGGGATCAGACAAAGTGGATCCAAACGACGCCTAGAAAAAATCCAACAACTGTGAGATCAGAGAGCTCAGCTTTGTGCAGTAGGATGAATAATTTCGTTCTATATGGAGCGCCCCTTCTTTGGCCACCTTCAACCAAATGTGGCAACCAATGCAGACTCTGATGCGAGGATCTGATGTTCCACTTGGTTTGTAAAATGACGGACAGTTTGAACAATAAGATATCGGCCAGATCTGCCAGTTCTGATCAAACGCATGACCAGCCAAACGGGTCAGCTGATGACTTGTTTATTGTTTATTAAACACAGATATAGATAGATAGAGGGGAAACGATCAGACGTTCGCGTGCTAGATTGTCTTTCGAAGATGGAGTCTTGGCCCAGGGCGTTAAATCTATCCTGGCCGTTGAAGTCAACTATTGACAAGTCAATTCAAGCTGCCCCAAAAAGTTGTCATGGAAACGAAGTATGGGAAAATTTGAAATTCTAACCATGGTTGCATAAACGAACAGGATCAACTTGTCACCAATGACAATGTTATTAAATATTTTGAAATTATTGATTCATCACGCCACCTATTCCAAGAAAAACCAGCTTGCTAATCAGCCGGTTATATTTACCATACACACTGCAAACTCATGCTGATGGACAACCAGGGTGACATCAGGCTACTAGGGTGCAATTGGGGCTCCTCGGCCACTTGCAAGCAGATTTCAAGCCTCGCGCTGTGGAGTTTGACGCCAAACTGAGAGTCTGATTAGGTTTTTTTTTATTTATTACTTGAAATTGGCTTCAAATGTGGTTGTCCGAAGCGTTTATTTTGAGGCTTGAACCCCAGTCGGTGCTGCATTTGGCGTTGAAGGCAAATTGCATAATCAAATATTCATACTCTTCAAAGTTCTTTGGGAAGGCGTGGCTGAGGGGAAAATTGGACTTATATACATACGAAAATTGCAGGCCTCGTACAAATCCTTGCAAGCAATATTAATGACAATCATAACACAAGGAACTATCACAAGAAGTCGCAATTGGTTACCATTTCCAGTTCCCAGAGCCCTCTCGAATACAAATACGAATATGAATATGAAATTTTCCATGTACGGCCACGTGTTGGGAGCGTTTAGAACATTTCACAATAGGGCGTCTTTTTCATTTCTGTAGAAATTTGATGCAAAAAGCAAACTTCTCACATTTCCCTTTGGGGAAACCCGACTTCAAAGACGCATGAAGAGAGAAAACCCCAATGCCAATTTTAAAGAAAGACTCTCAAACAAAAACTAAGAGTCCTCTGGAGTCAAAGAAATACTCCCTTCTTCCATCCAGTTGGTTCTCACTTTTAGTCATGCATATTCTCACCAAGAGGGAAAAAGACTCAGGAAGGAGAAGCTTCCCACCCTCCCCAGGAGGCAACCGTCTCATTTCAAAACCACATTAACTCTATTCTAATTCCATAAAAAGGATACAGAAAAATGGAACTCTTTGAGTTCTCGAGGTCCACGTCATTTGGAAAGGTTTTCGCGACAATCATATTCATTCCGACAAAAGCAAACACGCATGCCATTGTCGGCTGTCTTTGGTGAGCTGGAAAGTCTCTCACTGTGAACTTTGTGGCGAGAATCTTGTCGATAACTTTATGCTTGCGAAGGAATCCTGCACTTGCCAGACTCAATCCTCAACTCTTGAATATGAAATTGAATCAGACTCAGCGGCTCTCACTCGGCAGCGTGCATGTCGTAAGTAATGTAGAACCTTCTTCTATTCATTCGAGTCGTCATGCCAATTTCAGGTATATTACTTCTGCGTGTCAGCTCTGAATGAAATCGTCCCTCTCCAAGTCAGAAGTTTGAAACTACAAGATTGAGAACCGGAGATGGTTCGCCTGTACACCCATATGTGATCCATGTGGTGTAGGTAGTATATCCACGCACACTCACTCACGCACTCACACATATCTTCTTTGAATCGGAGGGTTGAGCTGGGCTTCCATGATTATGCAGGCAACAGATCTGAAGATAAATCAAATTCGAACCACCGCCATAACCAAAATAGGCCAGACTTGGTGAATGGGTTTGCTGCTCAAAAACTACTCCAACCACTAATTCCATGGGAACATTGGAACTAATCAACCGACTCAGCCTCGGTTAATCTGATCAAGAACATACATCTTGCGTCTCAAAGAGTTAGAAGAATCGATTGGAGCCGTAGGCTAAATGTAAGGAGGCTGAGCTCAACTCTGGAATTTCGAGGTATATGAAACTGTACAGACACACCTCAAAAATCCAGGAGGGAGAGACGTAGCAGCATCAACTGGAGCATGGAGCATCCAGGACCTCCGACCAACATCGTTCGAGGCCTTGCTTCAAGATAATAGCGAATTCCTTCCCCTCCTCCCTCGTTTCGCTTTATCCCTCCCATGGCCGGGGCAAGAAGATGGAATAGGGAAAGAAATGAAACAAGCAAGTATGGAATGAGGAGAGATAAATCCACAATAGCGCGCGCTCGCTCCCCCCCNCCCCCCCCCAGTTTCTTTGTAAATTTAACCCAACCAACCCCTGCTGTTGTCTGGCCCAGTGATCCTTCTCAAATTTTGGGTCCACAATGTAAATAGTTTATGAACTGCATGACGGAGGTTATGAATGGAGGGGAAATAGGCCAGCCGAGGAGGAACTTTAAGAATTGGGAGGGTGTTTTGCTTTATGGGGCTACAATTTGACAGCCCAAGAAAGAAAAGTACCAAGGACTATCTGCTGAGCTTGCGTAACGAGCTTGAGAATGGATCCATTTTTCATGGCTTGGGAGAGATTTCAAGAAAATATGGACCCCCGATGGTACTCTAGTCCGCACGAGAACATTTGGTAGACTAGGCAAGATTTTGCCATTTTGATGAGTGTCATTGAGGAGGGGTCTCAGCCTGATCTAGTGCTTGAGACTTCAAAGAGGTGCCATAAACAGTGGAATTTCTTGGTTATGATCGCAATGGGAGATAGTAATCGGAGCTGTACTTACTTTTTCCAAGGGTCTGTGCCACCAGGAAGGCCAAGATCTGGCAGAGAGAGACGCCAAAAGTCCCTCTCATTTTTGAGCACCACCTAAAATAACAAGATTGGTAGGAGCTGAAAAAAACCATTCCCATCCTTACTGACTGTGAAATCTTTGGACAAGGTCATTTGAGATCAGTCAGAGAGGGTCGTGTAAGGATGGAGTGTGCAAGGAAATAAAGGTTCAAAGGTTCCAGGGTGTAAGAGAGACAGGTCAGCTATCGAGTTCCTCGGGAGCTCTTGTCAGCTGTTTGATTTCCACTCCACTATTCTTGTCTTCATGTCTTCATGTCTTCACCCCCGCTCTCCTAGTCACACTAGCTTTTTCTTTTGTCAGGCAACCGGTTCCGTAACCAAATTTCATCGTATTGTCCTTGGGAAAAGGATGGTTTGTTTAAATCTTGTAAGCTTTGCCAAAGGCGGCCATTTTTTCCACGTTCCAAAATTAAGTTCTACCTTATGGCAAATGTATTGAAGTCAAAAAACAAATTTTAATCAGTCGTTTCGCCATGTTGCGATAACCACGAAAGACACTACAAATATTAATTAGAGGTGTCCGAGGTATTTTTTGAGAAGGTTCAAAATCCGCCATTTAGCTGCCAATAGGCACTAATGAAGGGAGCCAGTGGAAGCTAGCTGAAAGCCTGGCTAGTGTAGCCTTCTAGACCGTCCGTAATTTCGACCTCTGAGCTTCTTCACTCCCTCCAGAAAGTCTAGGCACGTTCGAAGCACGTGACCAACTCATACTCAACTCTGGCCTCACTCTTGGGGCCTGGACCAGAAACCCGAGCTATTTGTGAGTACCATAGTGGTTGTACTTAATCCCATTAATCTAAAGTCGAAATAAAGAGCGCATTATTTAGTTTTGAAATCTAAGGATTTCTTATTGCGCATTTGTGTTAGGATAGAACACTTGGTGGAAGCAGATATTATGATACAACTGGAGTAATAGACCAGTGGCTTGATCTCTTTTGCAAAAACTTCCATTTCAGTTTAGATCAAACTGGAGTCACCACGAAGGAGCACTGTCAAGATCTTCTAAGAGTCCATTGGTCTTTAAAGCTTACTCAAGACGGGAAAAGGAAAAAAAAGAAGGCAAGAGCAAGAAAAAAGGGAGGAAGGGACTTAGCTGAGCTTTTCTGAAAATAAATCAAAAGGAAAATTTAATTTCTCCCGTGGTTTCTTTTCTCTCCCTCGTAACTCTTCCGGGGAAATTAGGGGAAGGAGCAAGGAACAAGATGGGCACAAATTAGAAGTCGAAACACAATCTGGAGCCATATTTGAGATGGACAGGGAGAGACTTCATCTTGGAAATGCAACTTATCAAGAAATTCCTGAACACTTGGCTCATGGATCATCTCGTTTTTAGAGGAGGCTGTGACATGGCACTAAAGTAAATATTTTGTTGCATTTCCACAAAGAGCGAGAGAGAGGGAGAGCGTCACGAGTGAAGAAGCCCGGGAAAATGCACCAATTGTTCCCTGGATGTGCATTTCCACTTCCAGCCCCATGTTCCCTATAGCGGGTTCCACCCCTTCGCGGCCATAAAAGGGCGATTCTTTAAGCTTCAAAAAGTTGTGCCCGGAACGCGTGTGCTGAACTTGAAGAATATCTCGTCCTTTTCAATGGTGTAATTAAATCTAACACTACCAGAAAGTGTCACCCACGACATCAGTAAACCATTTATTTTCGGATCCTGCACCATCAACTCCACACCAAGGGCCACGTGGTAGGTTTCGTCTAAAGTGCACACATTTTCGCGATGCATTCGCAATTCATAACTCTCTGTCATGGAGCTGCAGGTGCCAGCGAGTTTGGGCACCCTAAACCGCAACGTTAAACCGACCTGTTCCATCCAAGAAATTGGAGAGGGGGAGAAGGAGGAGAAGGCAACTGCCATACAACCCAATTCTGGCTTGATGCCAATCACGAACCAAACAGGATATTCGCATGATTAATCCACTCGCTGAGTGTGTACTTTCCACGGGAAAAAAAGCTAATCTTAGACATCCCGAGGACAAACTAAATGGCCTCATGAAAACTGCGAACTGCGATGCATTTCGGCTCATTTCTTGATCATGGCTCCCCCCCCNATAAAAAAAAACCCCTGACTTTTTCGACTCTTTGTCGTGTTTTCTCGATGTGGACCAGGCTGGTCTAATTTCTGGGTAATTGCGATGGAACTCAATTTGGAAGTCTCTCCGTCTGTATGTTTCCTGACATGCTCGAAGTGGAAAAGCCGGGAAATGTCGTTCTACCTTCCTTCAAATTAGCATCAGAGAAGCGACGGAGGAAAAAATCGGAACAATTGGATTCTTCGAGTCGCTTTCTGAACACTGTTAAAATCATTATATTTGAAGACAATCTTCCACTCTTTATAAAGAGTGACTTGTTTAAAATGTCGTTTTTTGCTAGACGGTGCTCGAAAAAAAAGTAGTTCCAAGGTTTACTGCATCTATCCTTCATATCTTGGAATCAAGAAATTTGTTTCACCTTTAAAACCTTTGTTTAGCGATATGAGTAAATCTCAAATAGCGTCGTATATTACCTTCAAATCTGCAAGCAGAACCAGCTAGTCAAAGCTAAATCAGTCAAACACCAGAGTTTATGTATGATTTTAGTGGGTTATGGGTCACGGTAAACTCATTTTGTCAGTGACTTGGCTGGAGACTTGAAAGCGACCGAATATACTCGTACGTACTACAATCTAGATTGGCCATCTGTACTATCTGAAAAACTTTATCGGCGATGGAAGATCAGCATTTAGAGTGCATACGTAGTGGCACAACTCATTGAAGAGGTGATCCCTCTCCCCCTTTCTACCTTGAAGTTGTAAGGATCAACTAGAAAGTTGGATCAACCCAGGGAGAATCTACGAGCAGTCGTTGAAAGGCATTGAAATGAAGCTTGACGTCTCTACCAAGAGATCAAATAGAAAAATAAACATGATTTCACGGGAGAAGGTAAAAAAAACCACATGGAACGATTCCGACTCAGAGACCGGCTGTCCTTTCCTCTTTTCTACTGACTCACTTCCAGATAGATCCTCAAAGGACCTTGCTTCTCAGCTTAACTCATAGCGACACAAGTACCTTTTCACTATATTGGAACCCCCTTTCCGAGACAGTCCCTTTGGGGTTTTGCAGAAATCCAACGGAAATCAAATTTACAACCGAAGTTGACAAAATAACGGGAACGAGCCGGCAGTGGTCAGATTTCCCAAAAACCAGACTTGCAATGACTTGATTAGTGGAGAAAGTTATCGGTTATTGTGACAAATCCCATTTCTCGGCCTTGGCGTGTCTAATTAGGACTTGAATGGTGATCTGAAAAGCATTTTTTTTGAGCTCTGACAAGAGGATATTCGAGTTTCTTACAATGGAATTGCGTCTTATAAACAAAAGACGCCACCGACAAAATAGGGACCAAATTCTTGGTCTTTTCTCGCCATCCCTTGCAGGTTTTGTTTTGTTCAAGCACGAAGAGCCTTCAATGAGGACAACGCAAAGATATGACAAAGGGATCTTCGTTCGCATTGTCACTCCTCTTTCTCTTTCCCTCTCCTTCTCTCCTTCTCTCTCTGTCTCTCTATCCATGGATCCAGAGGACATTTATATATTCCGGAGGTTTTTATGGGTTGTGTTCTTTCATTTTTATAACCAGGTTATTCAACCATCTCCAGAAGTTCGAGGTACTCAGAGCAGCCTAAAAATCCCCCAGAGGGCAAAGAGAGAGAGCTTTAAAATCCATAAATGAAAAGCTCGAGCACTCATTGAGAGAGATTTTCTCGGATAAAAACGTGGTGCCATTAAAAAGAGAACCAAGAAATGGCCAGAAAAAGAGACTCGTGGACTCGCATGGCTGGGGACACTTTGGGAATCTGGGCCTGGCTCGAAATAATCGCAGCAAGCAAGCAAACTCAGTCGAGTAAGTGCGTATGTATGTTTGAATGAATGTGTGTATGTATGTGGTGTATATGTACGGAAGAGGGAACAACAAAAACTAAATACTTCGGCAGACTAATGAAAAGTGGCAGGCGAATTCTCATCGGGGAGAAAATGCGAGTGCTTCGGTGAAATTGGGTTATCTAGCTCCGTCAAGACAGTGGTGTGTTCAAGGGGTGGATTTAATCAAAAAGAAAACTTTACCTGGGCGAATCCAAAAAGGACTGAAAGTTTGATTGCATCGCCAGAAAAGACTTGCCGTCCCAAAATCAACATTCATCACTTGGGTAGAAGGGGTTATGGAGGTTTCACAGAGCACTACCAGTTACTCGTCATTAGATCCCATTACCGAGTACAAAGGGAAATCCTGCTTGCCTAATTTGCTAACCACTTCCATTTGTGCCTCATCATCCTCTCATGGCTTTTGGCCCGTCAAAAAAGGACCCGACCTTGTTGGTCCATCTCACGAAATAGTACCAAAAGTGTGGTCGTCCATCCCAGTCTCTCCTGGTCTCTCCTGGTCTGGCCTGGTCCCTCCCACCACCTGATGAGGCGGGCACTTCAAACATCCTGTTCCATCTCGAAGCCCTGACAAAATGGGAGAGGGGTCCATATTGTTTCCTTTTCCCTTCTTTTGTCGTTTTCAGGTTGTGTATGTGGGATATTTGGGTCTACCCAATGGACTCGTGACTCGTTGTGGAATGTTGGATGAAGAATTTTAAATATCAGTTTACAACGTTGATCCTGGGTTTGGCTGGGGTCTTCCGAGTCAGGTCACGTTGTCTCTTTAAAACTGGAGTTGAGTGGAGAGGTGGGCTGCAAACTTTCGGGCCCGACTGTATCTCAAAATAGAGCGACAAAAGAGGTTCAGAACAGAAAGAAAACTGGAGAAGCGTCGTTTTACTGTGCAAACAAGACGCTCAGGGAATATCGAGTGCACAACAAATTTCTCGAATACACATTTGGAGACTACGTAACAGTACATGGTATCCATGTGTATGGATCCCCCCAAAACAACAAGATCCGCCCATTCCAGTGAAGACATTTCCCATTCACGGAGGGAAGAGCACATGCTTGAACTTTTTCTCCCATTGTCATTTCTGAAATTAAGATCTATGCCGTTGCAAATTCAATTGCTTGCTAATGTCCCAGATAAGGGCAGAGAGCGGGGACAAAGGAGAAAGAGGAGGGACATTGTTGGAACCAAAGACTCGCTTGTTCCACCGAGCGCAAAGCTGAGCGGGTTCTAATAGAAGTTGTGTAGTAGCAGTGAGAGTAGTTTAATAGTAGCAACCCTTTTTTATTTATGGATCTCCGGGTGAGAAGAAGTCTAGAAAGAAGGGCTGCTCTCTTTCTCTCTACCTCGGTTGTTCCATGTTCTAGTTTGGTGGCTCCTCAAGGAAGTCATGGTCCATACTGTTGCAGAAACCAGGAACTCGGAGCCTGTAAGTTTACCGTGGAACCGGGTAAAACCCGAATGCTACAACTGATCGTTTTGGCACCACGGTTACTGGCCTTCATTGGCTTCCGCGTTTACTTTATATACAAGGGAGACGGCCAATGCAAGATTTTGACCCAAGCCATGGTATGATCCAGCATTCAGCACGTTCTTGGAACGGGTGGTGCACACTTTTTGTCAGATGTGGGAGGGGTACTAGTAGTAGAACACACAAGGTTGAAGCTAATAATTTTCCAGCTTCCAGGCCAGATTTTCCACAAGGGAACAACACTAAAAGCGCAATCTCGACCATCTCGGAACAACTTGGAACGAAATGATTGAAAGAAAAAAAAGGAGGAATAAGAGGGAGAAAAAGGCCTTCTTCCATAGAAGTGTGATTATGATATCTGGAGGTCCCTGGGAATGGTGATTTTTTTTATTATCTTCCACCCTCCAATTGCATCTTCAGGGCCATAAAATTGGAAATGACTTTCTTTGACAAACAACCGTTATTGAGGAAGGCCGAGAGCAAAGAGCAGATATGAACATAAAAGATATCATCCGCACTGATTGGAAGAAGAAATAAGTTTTGGAACAATAGCAAACATAGATCCATCTCCAAAGTGGAGGTAAACCAAAACAACATTAGTGCGGGACCGTCATCATTTATTTACTTCTTGTAAGGCCCAAGACTCCAGCCGGGTAGGTCTCCCGTAGCATGCCACCATTCATCAAACCAAAAGCCTACCTCTGAGTCATATTTGGCTTTTATTTGTGGTTAAGAGCGTTATTGGTGCTCTTTTGGGGTCTTCCACGCTCCCACTAAGCTACCAGACTAAGGTGGCTTTGCTAACCTAAACAAACTTTCAGAGGGACAAAAAATTCAAACCACTCTCAAATGGGTGCCTTATTTGCTCATTAATCTCGCTAGACGGTGCTCAACTAAGGTACTATCTCAGGCCAACTTCAGGGTTGCTATTAAGAATATTCACATGACAATCTACATTAATTGCATATTTTGAATGAATTTAAGGATGCTTTCCTTTCGTTTTTATGACTGAGTATACCTCAGAATATTCCTAACTTTGGGTGACGAAGAACCCTGCTCATCGTCGGTATGTACCTAATCCAGCTTTGTCCAACTCAGAGTAGAAAAACAAGGATTTAATCCGTGATCATTAATCAGGGCCAAGAAGTTACCACCAAATAGAGAAAGGAAACAGTCATTTGTCAGGCTGAACGGGTGGCTTACTTTTCTCAAGGTAAGTTATCATATTTCTAGGTCAAATCATACCTCTCAAATTGGCTTTTAGTGGTCTATACTTGTGCAATTTTACAGTGAATGTATTTGGGTTGAACGTTTTGTTCTCTAGAGGCGGTAGGAGGAACTATACTATGATGTCGGATCAAGACGGGAATAAACGAAAGCTTCTTTTGCGTGGAATGGAATGGGTTGATTCATCCTAATTTACAGAATATGTTCTGGGGAAAGGGCTCACTCACTCCCAACTCAAATATTGTCAAGGTTCAGGCCCTCAAGGTTTGGGCAAGTTTGGCGAACAGGAACGAGTTTCTTGAACTACAAGTGAAAAAAAACAGGCCAGCATTTGGACGCTTCAAAGCTGTCATTTAGAATTCCATTCCACCACGCTATGAGCTCTTAACATGACATATCCTTGCTCGTTCCCTGTCCCATCCTTTAAAAATCCCATTACTCTCTGTGGGACAACTGAAAGAATGCCTATCTAATATTTACTCGTCTCTGGCCTCGTTTTTCCTTCTCAAGGAAAGAAACACGAACTCGACACACAAAAGAGGTTTAAATCTCCCGCCAAACACAAAGTCCGGTTAAGGGGGGTTTAATGTACACCATGAGAAAAAAAACGGCTAAATTCATACAAAATGGCAATACATCTAAAGCCAAATCATCTATCAAGTACTGAATGTTCTTAACGATTTCTCATTACATAAGTCGAACTCTACATTCTAGTCGTTCAGATATTGACGCATCAAAGCACGTGTAATCCAAGCTCGCCAACATCCGCATCCTTATGCAACTGTCGTCTATTAATGAGAATTGATCAAGAATGACTGGATTCTTTGGATGCATGCTTTCAGGTGGTTGGTAATAAAATATTCTCGGGATCTGTCTCCAAAGGAAAGCCAAGCTTAAAAAAAGTATTGGCTGACATGACATTTCCACATTATAATGGCCACTCCTCGGCATTCTAATTCGCTACGAGCCAGAACTTGTTTGCTAAAAGTGTGACTCCGCATTACAAGCAAACTGACAAGGAAAGCAACTCATACTCTAATTGATGAGGTTGACGCCAAAAAGAGGTGCCTACCGTCATTTAATATGGATTATTTAGAACATGGACCCCAATATGAGCATTTTGAGAGAAGGGAGGAGAGTCGAATCAAAAATGCATTTGAAGTCCAAAGAATCAAGGTCATAGATATGGCATTCATGTTCGCATTATCTTTCAACATAAACTTTTAGTCAAAAACACCCTCAATTGTTACGGGTTGGTAAAGACATGAAGGTGCTTACGAAAAAATGAAGGAAGAGAGGAAAAAAGTTTTAGGTTCTTCTTGAAACTTTTTTGTGTTTCTCGTTGGCATTGCCCTCACATGGACTGTCAGATGTTTTCAAGGCGATTTGAAGCAACCGCAAGGGTCCATCAAATAAATAAAATCCTTATTATAATCACTTTCTGACCCAGTACTCAAGACAGCCAGAAGAGAGTTGACAAATATTGACGATTCAAGTCAAAGCCGAGCTGCACTTTTTACATGGCATTCATTTTGAGAGTAGAACATTGTGGAACAGCCGGGTTTGTATATATACAGTATATGAACCCTGCCGACCAGAACCGAGTGGAGAGGGACCCCAAGAGCCACCGGTATCCTGGTAATGGGTCATAATGACTTTGAAACCTTTAGGACGATGACTATACGTGTGGACCTCTTTTTTGGCACTTCTTCTCCACCAGAATTCCGTGCTAGCGGATGTCATGAATGAATCTCGGGGGACTCAAATTGCGAGTAGAGGATCCTTCAGGACACACGCATAAACACATATACGTATACACTCTTTCAACATAGTGAAAGAGGCGAGGGACGGACGAAAAGAGAGAGAGAGATTCCTTTGAAAAGTGGATCATCAGGCTTTTCTTATTTACTGAACTAAGAAAAAAACATGGCAGTTTCATTTATGAAATAAGATTCTGGGCGTGTATCCCGGGGTATTTTGTTTTGAGCTCGCTGTTAGATGGACAAAGCCCTAAAAATAGAGCCAGTTGTAGACTTCACACGCCACTTTTTCTTGGCAATCTTCTTGATTTTTGATTGAAAACCAACAGATTACCAAGGAGGTTGCAGGGTGCTGAAGGGAGAAGAACAGGGGAACGAGAGGTTAATCCTCTGGGATTTTACAGCGGGACCAAGGCAGGGTTGCCAAATATGTGCTGGAAGTTGTCAATTCAGGGCCATTCCAGGGCCGCTAATTTGCTAGTACTCTAATGCCCGAGGTTTAAAATTAACACTCCAAACACAATTTCGCGAAAGCTACCCCTCCTTCGTTGCACCAAGTGCCCAAGTTCTTGTATTAGAGCTTCTCACAAACTCTGTTGTCGGAATACGCTATTTTTTTGAAGTTGTTCGTCTATTGATTCTTATGATTCAACTTCGTTGGAAGATATTGGTTATGGTTGAAGTGATATTTGTTTTCCACTTTTAGAGCTAGAGGTCAAGTCTTGGAGAAAAAAGTGAGGCCGATAATATCCCGCGGCAATCAAATTTGGACCCACTCCGTCAAACAAAGCCATGAGAAAAGAATCTTCCAATCTTAAAGGTCTCATTGAGGCTTGTTAGTTTTGAAAGGCGACCATAGAAAGAGTGCCACAAAGAAGCACTTATCAATTATCAAGATATGATACGAGCATATTCGGTCTTATCATTCACTCATTGCGTCTTGTTTTGTTCCCTGCCTTGGCCATTACTAACGTATTTTCATTCAGTTTTCCTGCGGGACAACGGACTATTGGGGCAAACTTTTTCAATTTAAGATCTACTTTAACACAACATTAATCAAAAATTGATGTACTGATGAATAAAAAATGGCCGAACTTGAAAGTCCCGGAGTTTGCAAACCTTAAGGTCAAAACATGGCCTGCATCTTTCTCAAGAAGTCATCATTAGGATTCATTATGCACGAAGTACTAACTTCAAACTTTTCCTGAAACTCTTTCCTTAAACGTCAAGTTAAATCGAACTGCACAAGGCATTATTCGTTGGGTGCATATCACAATCGATCCATTTAAAGCAATTGAAAGGCCTGCTTTCATTGAGCTTCACTCTAATCCATAAGAGACATACTTTTCCTGACAAAGATAAGTCATAATAATTGAAATTGGTTTGTTTGGATCGTTAAGTTATGCACCGGTAGGAAAACATTTAAATGAATGTGACCGCTAAGGGTATTTTCGTGTCGCTCTTTCTCTCTCTCTCTTCATTGTACGTGGTTCCTGGTCGTCTGTTTGTTCGGCAGGTATGCATGGTCGGTAAATAATGTCATGTCAATTGTCCCTGAATTTCCAAGTTGGACGAAAGGTTACTACCACTCGGATTCGTGCCTTTCTTTCATCAGTCGTATTCGAGCTGCAGTTCCTGTTTCTGTGGATTGTATTTTAAGCGGTATTATTTTCTAGGTCGAGTGGACTTGAACGAAATACGCTTTGGGATGCGAGACTCCTCTCTAGATTTAATCCTCCTCAAACAATGGATCTATGCTGGCTTGATCCCAACCGATTGGATCCAAAGTTTGCAATAGATACATGATAAGGAAAGCTTGAAAGCAGCCTTCGGTTGGAAACTAACGATTTTACATGGTTCGTTATCATTCTTTTTCACCAATGTTCAACAAGTTCTCGAATAGATGCAATGAGGTTTGGGGGGGGAAGCCCAAGGGAGGAAATTGTCATCACTTTTTGAGAGATGGTAGACTCTAAGGAGGAGTCCGTAAACTCCATCAACAAAGCGGATCCTCAGATTTAATCTGCTGTTCCAACTTACAAGGTTGCCATGTCTAAGTAGAACCTAAATCAACAAACGGCTCAAATGGCAAGCTGCCAATTGATTGCATTTTAGATTTGATTAATATCGTTGGGCGGACTAGAGCCCCTCCGGAAAACAGGGTCCTCACAGCGAGCCAAGACTACCAGAGGAAAACATTTGTGCAATTTCGAGCATTTATCCAAGTATTTCCAATTCACATAGAAGAGAGAGAGAGAGCATCTAGGAAGCTCAAAGCCATTCCAAATAATCTGAAGAGAACCCGGTTTTCATCCTTAATGGCAAAGCCTACAAGAACTAGTGGTATATGGTCTACCAACGAGAAGTCGACGAGTTCTCTTTACAAGGGGCGGCTCCACATAACTTGTGAAAGGATGTGACACTTCACTTGGAACACTGGGATCTCCCTCACTACTTCTCACTTTTTCTTTCACTTGTTGATCCCTTTTCCAAAAAGACAAGAATTTCCAATCACACTGGATCACTTTGATTGTGTGTGGTTCCACCTTGAATGACCAACTAGTTGGTTGGTAGCTTGGTTGCTTTGGAGGGTAGGTTGGTTCCACTCGGTCTATGAATGGAGGAAAAATGCGCGGGAGAGCGAGCGCCACATGGAACCAATGGAGAAAAGGAAGAGAGGAGGACACGGAAAGAGCTCTTCAACACCACAGAGTAAGTCTCCCAAGAGAGACGTTGGCAGTGGTTTAGTGGCTTTTCCAAATGAATTGGAAAGTAGGGGACGTTTTGAAAACCTTGCAGGCAATTTCGTTGGCTCATAAATTGGAACAATTGTTTATAAGCAGAAGGGACAAAACCAAGACAAGGGTATTTTAAATCAGGATAACTACGGAACCACAAGAGCAAAAAAGAGAAAGACCTAAAAATGCAAATCAGAAGGGCCGTAATTTGGTCACTTCCTTGTAAAAGATTTACTTTACAAGACCGTCAAGACTCCTAATTGACATTTGGCTTGAAAATCTTCTTCCCATCGCGCTAGTGAGTTGTCAAAGGATAATGGATTGTTTCGAACATTTATGACTTTGGATTGGTAAGATTTAGACCAAAATCAACAATGAACTTGCATCAAGACTCCGAAATCTAAATATTGTTTAGCTTTCAAACACATATTTAATAGTACAATATTTGACAAATGGAAGGGAGCTATAGAGGATATTCTACTCACTAGAGTAAAAAAAGAGTAAATAATTTATCCTTTGGCTAATTGAATGGCCAGTTTCCAAGTTGATTTTTCGACATTTCTTGACATCACACATCATTTCTCAACATCTTGGCAACTACTCTATACCCCGAAGCGACCGAAAAGGTGAAAGTCAACTAGTGTTTAGCATGTCTTACATGACTGATATTTAATTACACTCACACAAAAACACGGCGCTCTCTCAAAACACCAACTGGAACTGGAAGGTTGGAAGTGTTTCCAGGAACACATTGGTATGATTGGACCCTTTTCTTGACTGATATCAAATGAGAAGAATAAAACAGAATGAGATATTTACCTCGACCTTCCGCGGCCTTCTCCCTCAATCGAATGATCCTAAATCGATGTCAATATGTATGGACATTCTTGAGGATCATGCCTGAAAATAGGAAAACAAACATCATTAATCCAAGTGGGAGGATCAGAAAACCAAAAAGCGAAAAGTTTTGCAAGGTTGCGTGAGCACTATTGCTCAAATAACGAATTCCACTATATTTAAGGTTGCGTGATATTTGCAAAGGCTATCCGTGTAGTTTGAGCAATTTTCCATCTGAGTGTAAACGTAAATGTGGATTCTTGGATGCAGTCGTCTCCTCTCCTTTGGTCTCACCCATGTCATCACATGGTCAAAAGCCTTATTAAGTTTTGAGACAAATACTCAATTCCATCTTAGCAGTTTTCTATATCCCACAAAAGCATACGAATTACTTTTGATCGTATCGCTTTATTGAACCATTGCTCCCATTCAATGCTTATATCTCAAAAAGTTATTATAAGACTTAAACGGAGATTTAATGCCAAGCTTTAAAAAGGCTTTTCAACCACTGCACCAGTATCTCACTAGTACGTGAGATGAGACGTGTAAGCTGATCATCGAAGAATCCAGCCTAAGTTTTCTTACTTCCAAATCCGCCCATATTCAAGGTTGCGTGATATTATCACGAGGCTATCCGTGAAGTTTCCTCGATTTTCCATCGCAGCCCATCCATTTTTTTCCCTCAATTTAATTCGCCCCCGCGGTCCTTGCTATACATGAACACTATTCGAGAGATAGTACAATAGACTGTCATTTCATTGCCAAGCTGATAGCAGAGGCCCTTCTCTGAATTTGAAATGACACGAAATGGCCCAGATTTACTACCAAGCCCATTTACCCGGATCTCTGGGAATGTCAGTCAACAACTGGATGGACCATCAGTCAGCTGTCATTGGGGACCTTTTATCTCTTCCAAGACTAACAACACCAGACTACCCAACACAGAGCCCAAACAATAAACCAGAAGCCCAACTGAATTCGATGGAACCCACCTTGAGATACTCGAAAAAAGGCAGCAAATTTCGTTCTCGGTCCAATTTTTCAATGAGAAAAAAGGAACCAAGATAAGAGGAAGAACGAGTGAGAACTGGGAAGAGAGAGGGAGAGAGGAGGTTTGTTCCACTCCATTTTATTCTTGCACGCCCAGCTTCTTCCAAGGAAATCTGAAGGAAAAAATAAATCCCTACTGCTAAAAGGCATATGTGACAAGGTGGTAGGCCATTCAGAGCTTGCCTAGAACGGCGGGCACATTCGCTATTCAGCCTCATCAAAAATCTTGGAACGCTCGTCCCATTTCAGACGCCTCTAGGAATCTCTCCCGTTTGGTCTGAAAAGAGCACTCAATGCATTGTTCTCTCCAAGTTTGAGGAGGAGATCGTAGACGCTTGGTTCATTGTTAGCCTCCTGGGAAATTCTCCAGGGCTTGCGGGGACGATATACACTTTGTTACGGGTGGAAGAGTTTCTCTTTCCATTTATTACCATGTCACCTGGGCCTTCAAAGAGGGCTCTTCAGCTTTCAATTTCCACGCCAGAATCCGGGTTACAATTAAGTACTGCATGTAGTGTTAGTGGCGGTGTATGTGTAGGATCTGGGGGGAAGGGGGGCAGGACTCCCTGGAAATCTGGGTCGGATCCGATACACAAATTAAATATGTCAAGTCCAGACCCGGGGGTATGGTGCCCTGCCGAACACAACATCCCCACTGGTGGAATAACTTGGAGAGCCTGGATGAACGACCCTTCGGGCGTCTTGGCCAGATGAAACCTGCTGAGGAGGTCTCGACTCGACTCGAGTGGTCCCTAGAAGTTGTCTTTTAATTTTCAGAGGCGAGGTTCGAGAGGAGAGGAGCATTTGCTGGCTATGCAAACTTGAGGGCGAAAGTGCTCTTATCAAAACAGGCCCCATCCACCGCCACCATCACCATCGCTTTCCCCACCACCACCTACACTAACTTCTCGAGGGTCTCTTTTGCTCAAAGTAGGGAGTGAGAAGATTGAAGTGCATTCAGTCCAACCCAAACCATTCATAAATCTCTTCATTTCGTACTCTGTTCATGACTGAGCAGAAAAAATTGCCGATTCTTCTTGATCAGAGATGAACGCATGCCAACGATCCTTTATGGTGCTTGTCTGTGGATATCGAAGAAGGTCAGAAAGTTGGCTTGGGGGCCTTTCCTCAATAAGCCAATAATCTCACTCGACCATTAGATCAAGAAGTGCAAGATAAGGAGGAACCCCACCATCATGCAAGAAACTAACCATCTGGTTAGCGAGAGATAATGGTACAAAGAATTTGAGGTCTTTCTAAAATGTACACTAGCATGAGAACAGGAGTAATTTAGAAGCGAAAACAAGGTCTTGTCTTATTCTATTCCTCTTTAAAGTTTTAAAACCAAGTCGTGGGAATACAAAAAAAAGACAAAAAGTAACAACTTTCAACGAAATACAGAATGATTGCCAAGCATTTCCAGTTAGTTCCCGTAAACAATTGCAATGTTGAAGGGGCTTGGATTGACTTGCATTGCTTGACTTAGGATTCCTCGACCCTTATAATTAAATAATCAATACGCATTCACATTGAACCCCCAAAAATCTGAGGGAAACTTTGGAGAGAAATGCACCAAAGATGAATGGGCGGTTGCAAAAGTGGATATGATTTATTATTCTATAGGCTGCAGTTCCTCATTCTCCCCTTTCTCAGTCGCCTATAATTGAAAATGATTATATAAGATGCGTTTAACAGTCACAAGATTACGAAGTATTAAAAGTTCCAACCATATATTCTTGGCCCAAATTTTCAAACCATTCCTCGGCTCGGCAAACTCGATCCTTTGGACAAACATCGATAATCCTATAAAATCATCGTATGTACATTACATCAAGTTTTACTAATAATCATGATTCAAACCCAAAACAATCCGTTTCACGTTTGTACTTAACCTCGCAAATATTCAATATATCGGAACTCAAGAAAGGAGTGTATTCTTGTTTTAAGAAACCCATGTTTGGGAACTGGGTCGGATGATCTTGGTCCGGAAATACGCTCTCTTAAGGGCATCATGTATCTGCTTTGTGATCAAAAGAACGAATATGACTGAGGTAAGGTGAACAACGAACGCCTTGGGCCCTTTTGTGGCTTATCTTTGCTCGAGATACGGCCAATTTACAATGATCGATATCCACGTATTCACCATACACAAGAGACTGTTTCTTGGCCAACATCAAATTTTGGCAATTCATCGACCAGTTTTAAAATCATCCTTCGACGTGGATGCTTGCAATCTAACGGCAAGCCTTGGTTTGACCACAAGAAAGCACCTAAGAAAAGCGGGGGGGAAGCCCAAATTATTCTGTCAAGATCTTGAGAGTCTCTTGTCCATCAACTGTCACGTGGGACCGACTAATTCATGGTCAAAGCAAGTACATTGCGAACTAACTGGATTGTGTTAGCGTTCCATGGACATTCTGTGGCACTCACACTTAAGACAGGACAAGTGAGCGGTAATATAATTTTGTTTCTGAGAACTAGTATCATTAATTTCCGAGGATACCACTCTATTCCACTTTTTCCGAGCGTTTCAAGTGTTCCAAAGACCACATGAGCTCACTTTCTTCTCCCCTTTTGCCCAGTTGAAAAATGATGGGAAGATCAATAGTGCTCAGTCAGCAACCGAGGAAAATATGTCTTTGTTCGCTGGAAAACGGTCCCTTACTCCCTGGGTCTTTTCTCTTCTTCTTCTTCTGATGGCTCCTGAACAGAAGCCCTTTAATGTCTCGGATCTGTTAATATTTTGGATGCGAAACATTATCCTGAGAATCGTGACTGTTCCCTCTTCTATCATTTCCCTTCCGAAATGCCTTGAAGGGTATCGATAAAGACTTTAAGCCTCGTTGGAGAAATCCCCTCCCCCCCCCCCTCAGGACCTTCATCAGGAGCCAGAAGTCCTGGTCGTTTTTCTGGATTACAAGCGACGTTCCCTTCAACCCTCGGCTCAAGGAGAAGACATTGATTTCAATACCAAAAGTCTTTGGGACATGCATTCGCGTTCAAGAATGTGCCAATGTCAAGCTATTTTCAACAATGCCATCTGGGTTGAAAAGAATCATTCAAGAAGTGGCACGAACCACCAGGGAGTGTTCCACGTCCAACAATGTGGCACATATCCTGTAAATTTATCCTAAAAAATCGAAATGAATTTGAAAGAATTGTTTTCATGGTGTTTGTGTGTGCCGAAACCATAGAAGTCAGTCAAGATCGATGACCTCATTACGCCCTCCCTCACAGCCACACAGCAAGTCTGAGCTTCGTTCCATCTTTACCTGGACGGAACAAGGACTAAATGGCCTCTCGTTGTGATGCAGCTCAGATCCATCAGGCCAGTCCACTATATTAGTCAATCGCCACGAGGGTCTCTTCCCGTCTGCCTTCTTCCGGCACTTTCACTCCTCTTTCTGGCATTTTTTTTTAATTCAAAGTACTCAAGGTCATTTTCGACAATCGAACATAGAGCGTGGAACTCCGTGATCCCCTTGAGAAGAATGAAACAGCCAATAAGGGCTTATGGGATCGACGAACGACCCTTTTTCTCGGTCCCTCTCGGTCTCGAAACGTCAGGTTCAGGTCCAATCTCAGATTTGACACAAAAAGCAATATGATGTCACTCAATTGGATGATTGACCTCCTCTTTCCAAACCGAGAGAAAGCTCTGATGGTCTTTCCACTTCCCTGTACAGTTCTGTCACATGGTCTTCATGCA
Source organism: Tigriopus californicus (assembly GCF_007210705.1). NCBI lineage: Eukaryota > Metazoa > Arthropoda > Copepoda > Harpacticoida > Harpacticidae > Tigriopus > Tigriopus californicus. Next base: position 1,947,627 of record NC_081441.1, on the reverse strand, counting down.
CAAAATGAAAGGATTTCAAAACCAAAGAAGGTCGCCGCCAAAGACTTGCCGTCAACAACAATATCAATTTAACAATCATCTAACAAGGAATCTGGTGGAGTTTTTAGAATATGACTTAGCTCATGGACGAGACTCTCTCTCTGGTTCTGATTGGACCTAGAGAAGTCCAATTGGTCTTTGTTTCGAGCCTGTCAAATAAAATGGAAAGCTTGCCCTCCGACGAACAAAAACAGGGCTCGGCGGAACGGGTTTCACCAAAGTAAAGAAAGAGGACCTCTTTGGTCTAGCATTGGCTCTTCTTCAGTTAAAAGGTGCCAAGACAAAGCAGAAAGCATCCCCGAAGAGACTTCAAAAAAAAGAAAAAACTTTTTGACCCAAGTTCAAGATAATAGAGATTGTTTCCTTCTAAAGTTCTTTTCCGTTTCCCGTGGCTCTAGAAGTGTCTCTCAAAGTCTTCCCAAAAATTGACTAAGGACAGAATCCTAAGTTTTAAATTCAACACACGTGCGTTTAAACAAGATGTGTTCCTCACTTCAATTTAACTTGCTATAATTATCCGAATGACATTTTAATGACTACTTGAAAGGAATAGACCGTCTTATCATTCGAGGTGAGTTCGGTCCATGCAGGTAAAGGTAAAAGAAAATCCCTAAAAAAGGGAGAGGAGTCTTCAGTTTGGCGCTGAATCAGGTTCGTTGGCACTTCAAACCATTCTTGTCCTTGTGGGTGGTGGGCGAAAAAAAAGTCGAGGTCCCATTTCCTAGGTTTCCTCCACCTTGATCCATTAATGTGCCTCTTCGCTCTTGGCCTTTGCAGTTCTTGGGTGGAACTGGGGCGAAGACCAACACCCCCAAAAAGCAGTGTCTCAGCTCTTCAACGTTGAGCAAGGCCAAAAGAAGGAGCGAAAGAAAGCTGCCGGTATTCTGTGCGCGATCCCTACTCCATTCCGCGTTCAGGAAATATTGGTCATATATTTGGAACAAGGACTCCACACCAGATATTGGTGAGTAATATTGATCCTTGTCTGTAACAAGCACTTTTTAAGGGCACTGAGCGTATGGACAAAACAAATCCGAAAACATCTGACCACCCCAGCTAACGGGTCGCCACGAGAATCGGTTTTTTTGGAATCACTAAAGGAATGTCGGATCCGCCTGGAAGAGGTTTCTTTATTGGTCTTCAGGTATAGAGTGAGAGTGTTCTCAACCAGAATATGGCCTCTCAACAGTAAAAGAAAGGCCCCTTGTTCGTTCCGTATGCGAGCAGGATCCCAAAGATGGAAATGGATCAAGTGGAACATTCTCAGGAAAATGGAGATGAAGTGACTCCAAGGGTACCAGACTTCTACTTCTGCAAAGCCTTATCCACCTCATCACTTATTGATGCCTAACCTGAGTCTCACCACCGAAGAAAGGAGTCATGATTCTTATGCTTAACATGGAACAAGCTAATTGAATGAATCCAACGGAACAAATGACTCCGAGACAGGATATGAGAAGAGGTTGATGAAAAGGCGCCTCCCGTCTACAAACAGTAAGTAGGTCATTCGCCAAGACAATCTTGCATCTGGCTTTTCGAGCGGAAGAGTCCCCAATTTGCATATAAATGTACCACAACCCCAACTCAAAGCTTCCAAACAGGGTGTAAAGGTTGACAATTGGCCACCCTGAGAATGAAACATGCATTTGAGCGGTAATACCAGGTTGTTCGCCGAGTATTCCATTGCTTCTGCAGCTACCTGTAGTCTGTTATATAACTTTGGCTAGCTTTCACAAGGACGAAATGTGGCCCAAAATACCTGCATACCCAAGAGAAAATGCAGAATTGCACCAAAGTATTGGACACTCGATAGTAGTTATAAAATGAGAGTTTGTGGACAAATCAACCTTTTTAATGGATGGGGGCCTGTGTAAAAATGATCGCTTCACTCTCAAAGCGTCCCTCAAATTCTACACTTACCTTGTGTTTCTAAATATGGCTGAAAGCCTATTAACTTTCTTTCTTTCACTTTGGCACCTTTAAAAGTCGAATTACTTGGATTTAAGTCCCATTGATGATGCCACAAATGGATGCCGACGGCTCTTTGGTTATTTAACCAAGTTCTCGACATGTCGAATGAATACATTTCTGATTGTTGTGTAACCAGGGCCGATCTAAATTTCATTCCCTACGTTGTCAAAGAACCACAGTGTGTAGCTACATTTCTGATGTCAACTCGGAACTCTTTCCAGATGAAGTCCACGATTTGGGCGCGGTTCTGCACTTCCCCGACCTGTTTGCGAATACCCAGACCAAGTGTAAAGTTCTTGTAAAAAATTGTGTTTACATGCCGTCGAGGCATATTAAAAAAGGCACTCATTCTCTCAGTCTCATTACTCACAACTACTGTTGGGGACCAAATTAATAATCACGGGAGGTTGCAACTGGAGCTGACACTTTACATTTTCAATAACATGACATCACTGGTGGAATGTCATAAACCCGTTAGTTAGCCTCAAAAAGTAACCCTGACTTTTCATTCGTCAAACCAGGGTTGCTTTTTACTCAAACTTAAAATTTTACGTGTTGCTTTCACTTTCCAGGTTTTCTGGCAACCTTGAATTTGAAATTTGATTTGGTCCCATCACTACTTACATCACACATACATGGACTCACAACACTGTTAACAGGTGATGCGATCGATCAGGATTGCCAGATTGGTTTCAGCCAGCAATGTCCAGAGTGCTTGAAAGCGGTCGGTCGATCTAAAGAGTGTCCAGGGGAAAGAGGCGACATTAATTTATAACCTTAGACAAATGGACCTGTGCAAATTTGCTGGTGTTTGTGTGGGCCCATGAAGAATTTAAAATGATGAGTAAACACTGAATCTCTGTCCAGTTCATCAAGTAAAAATGTCTCGAGTGATTGAGTGCTTCCTATGAAGTCATGCCTCCCCTGGGGGAGGGGATGACCTCCCCAATTGTATATTCTCAATGCAAGAGGTGTCAAGATTTTAATGCTCCATACCTCGAATGTGATGAGGAAGAAAACTATTTTGTAGGCATAGAAAAATCAAACCTAGAGTGTGCTTGAATCGACCAATATATGTAGGATTTCAGATTCTAGAGCTCTCTAAATTACATATGTACAAATTTTGGTAAGATGTACTTAAGCAAAGGTGTCAGAAAACTTATTGATGACAGACACTGACGGTTTTATATTTCAAGTATATTGTGAGAATGTAGACACAGAACTAAGAAAAATTGGTCAATGTTTTGATTTCTCAAATTATGACAAAAAGAGCTCGTTAATGGTTTTCATCAATCAATAAGACAGTTCCTGGATACATGAAAAACGAATATCCATCTAAAGTCATTACTCATTTTGCTGGTGTTAGAAGCCACGAGCGTGCATTTAAATTCTTAGATGGGAAGGAAGAAAAAAAGAGTAAAAGGAAGCACAAGAGTAAATCAGCAAAATCTCAATTTTATTGACTATGAAAACAGTGTGTGTTTAGCAATATAGTCAAGGTTTTAACTCAAGCTAAACTTCAAACAAACAAACTTAAGATGCAAATGATAGAACAAGAAAAAGTTGGATTGTCTAATACTGATGATAAACGAGTTTGGATTGGCAAAACTCTCGAAGTTTGCAGAATTTGGTACTAAATTAGCATGGGGAAATCATCGATTGCACACAATTTCAACATTATGTGAAGGGTAAAAGGGTAATCTCGACTATAGGACAAGGTTGACTACAGCAGTGAGTGAACTGTGAGTCTCGTTGAACGAGACTAACAAGTAACTGAGAGTCTCATTCAATAAGATCGCGACTGGTGGCACACTCAAGCGCTTACTATGAAGGTAAAATACCTTTTTAAATTGAATAACTTTGAAATAATAATTGATCATTTTCTCTTTGCAAGCAAAGCGAGAATAATAATAAAATGGGATGAGAATTCGTTGATCTTCGCGGGTGAAGCGAGCATTTTTACATAGGCCCCCATCCATTAAAAAGTTTGATTTGTCCACAAACTCTCATTTTATAGCTACTCTCGATGCAATTTGACTCGAAGCCAGGGCCTTTGGCGTACAAAGTATTACCTTGATTTATTACAATTCACACGGTATTTGACTTCGTTATGGATGCATGCAGGAAGACATGGAAGACAGGAAAGCCCTTCATTATGTCATGACAATGCGCTTGGCAGAGTCACTTCTATTTTTGCTTTCAAATCGCATGCTGCGTGAGACTTAGATGTCACTCTCGAGCCGAAGGAAGATCCTTGATCCAGGACGCTGAAAGTTGTTAGCGATTTAGAAAATCTGAGCAGGCCTCTCCGACGTCAAATGCACTCCTATTCCGAACAAACAGCGCAAAGAATGACAGCCCGTTCATAAATAATGGATGTGTTGTGCAAATACCATGGTACCTGAGGATTGAAGGTCATCTTTCTTTGTCGGTACTTTTGCCCTTCAGTTTTAGCTTCCAATAGCTTTGGAGAAAAAAATGCACTACCTAGGGGTCCCTAGACAAAATCAGCGCCAGAGGGCTCTCTGGTGTTCAAATGCAAGCAAAAGAGTTGGAGGGCAATGCACTTTTTTCCCAAGATTACAACCGATAATCCATTGGGGGAGACTTTGGGCAGGAATTAGGCTCGATTGAGGAACCTCACTGAACCCAGATAAAAGTTTTTCTTTCATGGTCAAGTGGACCGAAACTTGGTTAACTGGACCAATTTGAAACAACACTCCTCAGCACTTCGAACCGTGCCTTGCCAACCACATCAATTGGTTTCATTTCCACTCACATGAATGTTTTCAACGAATAGATCCAGCTTTGCTCTAATTCATTTCCAACGTATACCGTAACAATCTCTGTGCCTCTCTAAGAACCAGCCTGATGAGGTTGGGGGAACATGGTATTGTAAACCTGCGCACAGAGCCTTAGCCCTCCCTAACTGTGACCAGCTTCCGAGGGGAACTGGTGCAGAGAAAAAAAAAAGCCTGCTACTCCCTAATTCCAGACTTACTGAAATCCAGTGGAACTCTAAACCTAAGCAGGAAATTGGAGCATTCCAGCCAAAACGACTCGGAGCTCAGAGGGAACTCAAAGTCTTTTGGTAAATGAAGTGATTATAAATTATGGCTTCCACCAAATTAAACTGGGAACCGAAATGCATTATTCAGTCCTCTGAATCAGAAGTCAGAGAAAGCTCACATGTTTGTCTAGTATCGCAAATTCATGAAGAAAGATACCGTTGATCCAGTCGTCCAGTCTCTACCTTTTGGATGACGTATTGGACTTTGATGTTACCAACAAAGAGACCCTGATTCCTGGCATAGTCACAAGGAGATCAATTATTTAGGCTAGTCAAAGAAAAACCAAAAGAACAGGGCGAAATGTCACGACCACTCGTGTCTAGAATCCTCCCATAAGAGTCGACGAGTATGCTTACCGTGTTTCACATTGGGGAAGGAGGAACAGAATCGAGGCCTAAGTTTAGAGCGAGGAAATCAGGATATCCCATTCCAAATTAGTTCAATGAACTTTCCTCGAGTAGATTGAGAGACAGACCGAGTGAGGAGGAAACTCAAGAGAAAGACGTGATTGTTCAAAAGCACTTCGGGTAAAGTTGAGTGGGTACTTATCATTAGACATTTGGAACCGAGAGAAGAACTCGTTGGAACATTTAAATTGTGTCAGAGCGGTGGGACCAACCGGGTCGTCTATTTGATTATTCAACCAAAGTAAACAACTGAGACACCCAATGAGGGCGGGGAAATTGTTGAAGGGCCAACAGGGGCACAAAAAGGACATCTCAAGCCACATGAAAGGTGAAAGAACGCCGGCACTGACGCTTTGAAGTTAAAGGGAAATGTGTTCCACTCTAGACGAGAGTCATAATTTGGTGGGATGTCCACGATTCTAACCACGTAGCAATGGTTGAAACGCGTTAGGGCAAGGATGTCCCAAGGATGCCCCCGCGATCCAGTTTTGGGAGTTCACCTTACAATTGTTATTTTGATCAAATGCGTTTGACCTCTCCTTTAGAGGAAAAGAGAATGGAGGTCGACCTCAGTGGTGCTAACATTTTGATGTCCCCCCATCAAGGGCACTTACTTAGTTAGAGCACAATGCACATACACTCCCAAGAGAGATCTGTTCTCGTTGGTCTTGTTGGGTGCCAACTGAGGTCACACATGCGCAAGTACACACTTTGACAACTTGGACCTTGTGTTCCAACCACGTTCTGCTTAATATACAGTTGATATTTAATATATCCTTGGCCAGCTTAACTAAGCTCCAAAACTTGGTCTTAGAGTGGAAACAATGCCCACAGGTCATTTGCCCGGATCCATTTCATTTCCAATTTGGTTCCATTCCTCTTGTACAGTGTGGAGCCTCTATTTCTGATTAAGGCTTCGTGCCACTCTGTTCACTTTGGACCACTATGGCCATGTTGCATGACATTTGAACTGGTGGGGCTCCTTGGCCTTCGTCCCTTCGTTTCGTGGCACAACGAGAAGTGGATCCCTGTGTGGAATTCGTGCGGAACGAGAGAATGGACCAAAAAACAAGACCAAACAGAACTCAAGCGCCATTTCTTTGCCTCTAAGCTTTCAGGGATGCCATAACGGATTATGAAGTCCATTGGTGGGTGGAGGACAACCTTCCACATCGTCTCAAAGTGTGTGTGGAGGGACAGTGCCCCTTACAGTACATTTAGAGGGCAAACACGAATTGTACGAGTGCTTGATTGAAAGGATACGATCTAAAATGGCAACACTCAACTGTGAATGGTCCCAGCAATGCGGAGACTCCCTTTTTATCAAGAGCCTGGGAGGAAAAGTCAAGGAATTGGAAAGTTTCTTTCCAAAAAAAACCGGGAAGCCAGGCTTTACGAGCAATTTTATCCAAGGTTTCACGTTATTGGTATCTTCACTTTTCACTTCAGTAAAAACACACCAGGTTTGGCTTATTTCCCTTCCTCTTCACCTCGAATCACACTGACATCCAATGCCATGGGTGGAGGTTCCGAAAACTAATAATCGTCAAGCAAGAAATCCACTCAAAATGCATGAGGCACAGAAATCTGAATGGGATTCATTTCTATTGTCGGATGAATTTGGTCCCATATCCGATGGTAAGGGCTCATAATTGGGAGGCCTGATCGACCAGAAATCACTTTTCTGCTTCCATTCCGGATTTCAGACACGTCGAACTCGGAAATTGAATTGCCTCCTTCATTCCACACAGAATATCAGGGACACGACGGTCCCGTTGCATTCAATGTGCCTGATCCGACTGTGATCAAGTATGTCTCGTCTTTTCGACATAGCAATGTGTTCAATTGAAAATGAGACGAGTCCCTGCGGACCTTTAGGACTTGGGAGAGAAAAAAAGGACGTCTCCGAAAAATGACCCTATGTTACCCGATGTACACATCCACACACAACTGTCTGCGTGCGAGAAGCCTCCTCCCCGAGTCGATTCCAAAGTGAATCGTTAATCGTTGAGTGTCCAAAAGTCCACGTGTTTAGAGACCTTGAAGGACCGGAAGAGACATGGCGAACAACAGCGGTTCTCTGGCAATAGAGTCGCCTTCATTTCCTTCCTGGCCTATCTTGCTGTTTTCAAAGACGACAAATAGAATTTTTGATCAAGCCGAAGGTGTATTTGTTGTCGATTTCCTTACCTGAAGAGGAAAGCAAACATTTTTGAAAGAACGCTATTGTACACTAGATTTGAAACAGGTATGCAATGTTCACCACCAAAACAACCCCAGCGTTTAGGAATAAGTATGTCCAATGCGATCAATTCTAATCAAAATCCGAGAGTCTCTAACTCAAAAAAAGCAAGCTCTGTGTAATGGCGTCTTTTCTTTGGAACGGCAAGCAAGACAAACGTCAATGTACGTAGCTGCTTCTTGGCCGAGAAAAAGAAATTAATTACTCTGGATAAGATCATCAAGCAAGGAAATGTTGACATCCTGACATTGAGTCACAGATGAGACATTGCGATAACTTCAAGACGTTCACACAAAAGCCCAAATCCATGTAGGGTGAGTACTTGCTCGATTGCAAGCCGTGAACTTCTTCAAGGTCCTCTCTCACAACTCACGATTGTGATTGAAGGGCTTGAATTCCGTCTTGGCAACCCGGCAACTCAAACTTGACATGGTTGTTTATGCGCTTTCAAACTGAAACCTCCAGAGCACCGCGCCCTACCGAACCAAAGTGAGAGAACGGAGACAAACATTTGCGTTTGGGGTTGGGTTGTCATCAATTGTGAATCACGTCAAACGCTGATAGGGAGTAGTGGAGAGCATTCAGTGCTTAAGATGGGAAGGCGTCAACCTCTTGAAAATCCAAAACATCAATCTTCTGCGTGATAATATTCGACAATGCTTCATGTTTGGGGAAAGCGACACGACCTATTCAAGAGCAGGAACCTGAAATCTATCTTAGAGCTTTTAAACTTGATAGCTATTTTTTTCTGTTAGTGGGAGAGTGAGTGTCAATGAAACGTAATCTAAGTGATTAGATTGATAAAGCCAACGGTTCTTAGGTTCATGGTGTAATATTATTCATTTTCGACATTTCAGTCAGCTAATTCGTGGAATCGAACGGAGGTCGTGATCAGCTTCTCTCACACTAGTTCTTCATAATGGAGAGAAGATCCTCTCTAGATATCTGGTAATCTTAGAAGTCACACATTGTCAAACTAACTCCTCTATCTAAGGAGTGACTGGTGGCCACCACACACAGATGGACTTTCATTAATGTGATCTGATCATCTTCTCGTCCCCAAATGTAACGGATTAGGTAGGAGCCAGCTGGAAATGGAGATTAGTCGCAATCCAATTAACTTTTTCAACCCCGTGGTTCGTCGTCCAAGTTTGACGAGGGCAAAACTGGATTTCAATTCCAATTAAGTTTCGGCACGGCATGAAGAAAAAAAAATAGTTTTAGCTGGAAACTTTGACACCTTCGTTGGTGGTGGCCACGGTGAAGTCCAAGAAGTGGAGGGCAAATGCCAATGAATTGAACACCAAGGAAACCCCAAACAAAGTCATAAATTATGAGGCGTGGCTCCACCCAACATAATCCTAGTTCCCCACCAATCCCATGAGGATGCGAGCTCTGCTAAAATCTGACCAAATGTGCAAGACAAATAAAATCCCGCGCCAACTCTCGTTCAAAGAATGCATTTGAGTTGGAGCTTTTGAGAAATCGTTTTAGTCCTGACACGTGCTTGCTTTGTAGGTGTTAAGGCCTCCTTGTGCCATGGACATCATCTCCTTACGAGTTGATTAATTGGTCAACACCTGTCGTCCAGGTTTGACCACAGTGGGTCAGACGGGGATATTGGGTAACGCTTCGGTTGTGGCGGTCGTTTTATCCTTTCTATTCTTCAAATAAATCAAGTGTCCATCGAAACAAGCCCAACATTCTCCGCCCTTTGAGTGAATATTCAGGGCCAATTAGGGAGAATACCGAATGGCCAACCGAGCTCCCTTCTAATGTGTTGGTGTAATTTGGAAGGAAAAGACAGAAGCTCCATTCCCCTCCTCCATTCTTATCTTTTCTACTTGTTCTAAGAGCTCTGCCACCATTCCGTAAAGCGCTCAATGGAGGAAAGTATCCAATCATTGAGTGTTTGGTACTCTCAGATCAAAAAGTACCTCATTCAGGGCCGGACCTTGTTAACTTCTTACTCAAGCTTTGATCGCAGTAGAGCCTGGGGGATCTTTAACAAAGTTGCATCGTATTCCAAGCATAGATAGTGCTTCATAATTCAGCAGTTGGCTTGGTGGTGAGAGAAGGACATCATTGCACAAACGCAGATAGCACAGACGGAGGTCTTTCATCTGAATCCATATCACTTCCAAGTATTCCACATTCGCTCCGGGCCCAAAGTTTTTTTTTATTTTTGGAGTATTGTCTAATCAATACCAAGCCATTCACCCTTCAAAAACGGTGCACCGCTCAGGTACGTAGTTCGGGATCTAGGGTTCGAACTCTCAGATCTGTGACTTGACTAGGGGGAAAACATTGCAGCTGTTCTCGTTCTCATCTCTTATCAGCTCTTCTCCTTCCGTTGGGATGGCTTGGATTGTGTTTCTCCTGGCTAGCCACGACCAATACAGGAGCTGGATAGATGTTTGTGTGTGTGTATATACACACACACAAACGAACACGCCATATAGTGGCTCTGTATTGTAGTGGACTGACTGTAAGCCCCAACCGAGGTACCGAGGTACCGTGCCACTATATCTACTACTGCTATAACTAAAGTAAACGAGCATTCACCAGGGGGAAAAGGAAAAAGGCAATCGAGACTTAGGTGTATGCATGCACATAGTCCCTTCTAAATTTCCAGGACAAGCTTCCAATGAATGACCTTCCTCGATTTTTGGTTACATTTCCAATAGCTCGGTTTTGACAATAATGGAAATCGGAGACAGCCCAAACACCTCGAAGTCGGCAAAAGCCAATTCCAATTTTCAAAGGAGCTAATCTTTAACGAAATTTGAAGTTCCACCGAAGGCACCACTGCTAGGAAAATTAAGTCACTCAAACGTCACGTCAGGGCAAGGGAAAACGAAGCAAGGGAATAATATGGCTGTCAAATCCAACTCGACAGTGCTCAGGAATAAGCACACCCACCTCTTAAGCAATGAAATATCCATCCTGAGGAGAGTTAGAAATTGGAATGAGAGTGAATGAAGGGCGAGTTGATGTGCAACCAGCTCTCCACCTCATAGAATCTCAATGGTTAGAAGTCTCAATTTAGGGTAACACGTTGGCATAGTTTCTTTGGGGTTTCTTGCAAAGGAGTGTCAATACTATTCAAACCCTCGTATAAGGTCAGGGGTTTGTTGTTACTTTGGTATCTAGGTTGTATTAAGAAAAGATCAACCCAACGAGTTTGATTCCTGTTTTAGCTTCTCTGTGAACTCGGTGAAGAGACTATTGAATTTCTGGATGGAGTTAGAGAGAGCTTAGTCCTTCGTTGGCCAATGAATGAGTGCATTGGGAAAGGGGACTCAGAACGACCAGAAGGAGCAGGAGATGACGCTTAAATCCGCATTGGCCTTCGTTTTTGGCAGAGCTGTTCTGCGAATTTGGAGGATGAGTGGTAGCCTCTAGGGGAGCAATAAGAATAGTTGGTTGGGTGGATGGATGGAAATTCAGGAATCAAAACTTTGTGAACAATCGAACTAAAAGTTGGAAAGGTACGGAAAGTACTACTGGTGCAACCACTCGAGGCTTCGAAACCTTATCAAACTTGCCGTGCTAGCAATGTTCACTTGTTCATTAGGCCTAATAACGTTATCCAATCAGACAACAAAAATGGGCCACTGAAAATAAAAACCTCCATTAACAGCCTCAAATGTAAATACCACCTGGAAATCCAAGCATGCCAGTACGTATTATGCAGTCCTATCTATCATTCATTCTCTTTGGGAAAGGAGCAAATTATTGGGAAATGGGGGCCTTTTCAACCCCCTTGAGTTTGAGACGACGCACCGTTTACTGCGGAGTGACATGAGCCTGTCAATATTGGCCAAAACGGTAATAATGGCAGGAAAATTTGGTCGGATAATTGCGGACCCAAACTAAAAGGAGTTACCAAGCGAAGTTGCAGCGCCAAAAAAGACCCGCTCTCATTGAAAGTTAGCTGACAGTTTATGAAAGTTGGGTAGGATTCAAGATGACGTTGGATTAAAGAGTGAGGATGAACACGGCGAGATTTGGCTCGTTTTGACATCTGAGTTCCACCCCTTTCATGTTTAGCGTGTCAAATGTTGACTCCTGCCGCAAATATCTGGATGTCAGATATCAGCGTGGTAAAAACCACGTGCAATCGGAGATGACTTGAAGTCTAGGAAGTTTCTGTTTGTTAAACGAATGGAATGCGCTTTATTTTATCGCTAGTCTAATCCACAACTGCATCATGATGCAAAGGAGTATTCACCAATATATTTGACAGGAAGCTCAACTGTTTGAGCTGGAAAATACCTTGGTTAGAGAGGAATGTCTGTTCTTGAGCTTATCGGGATCTAGTCAAGAGCTTGGAAGTTTGTTTGTTTGATGTGTTTTTTTTGAACTCGCCATTTAGGAATAGAGTTTCGGTTCGCTCCTAATGGAGAAACTTTTAGATAGGAAAAGTTGCACTTTCAACATCCCTGAAAATGACCGAGCGATCCTGCCCAAAGGCCAAAAAAAATATTGTTAGAACCAAGTCTTGTGTCTACTAGCAATAACGAACAATGTTCACATTCATTCAGAATGTCATTCCATAAATTATCGACCTCTACCCGAGCCCGTTTCGTAGCATAAGAGAGAGAAAGAGAGTGAGAGAGAACGGCGAACAGAAGTGGAGCAGTCAGGATCCTTTGGGGAGTGTCAGAAGTGCTCTACCAACTCTACCAACCAGTTAAAAGGCAATAAAGGCTGCTTAATCTCCCTATTATTAGATAGGAACTGCGAAGGTGATGAAGGGCTCCATCCGAGGCCAGCTAAACTAGATATCCCACAAACTTGTCTCAGACTTCCTGGGTCTATTTCATGTGCTTTGGAACACCGTTAAAGGGGCCTCGGAAACCAGAACTGACTTTTACCGTATGTGTTAAAAAAAACCGTTCTGTGTGGCCCTGGGTTCGACGGTCTCATGTTCCATGCGGCTGGAAGTTCCATCTTTTTTCGCTGGTTAGACTTAAAGCCATGTACCAGAGTGGAACATTGGAACAACGCCCGGAACAGGAACAGTTATTCGGCAGGAAAGACGAAATGAGGCAATAATGCCAAGGCAATTTGAAAATTTAAGGAGATAAATGAGCTTGCACTTCACTCCACTTTACCATGGGGAATTCCAAGGCCTCATCCTTTTGTCTGTGTCCATTGGGGCCATCATTTTCCTCGGATCTCGTTTCCTATCAAATTCGATCAAGCTCTACCCGTCCCTCCTTCTTTCCGGTGGGAATTGATTTTGGAAGGCGTCTCATCGCTCTTCTCTACCAAAGAATGCATTATTTAGCGACTTCATCAGAAGAAAGAATCTTCTATGGTAAAAATAGATTCGGAGGATGACGCCGATATGCTTCGTCTTAGCCTTGGGAACGGTTCGGGAGCAATTGATAAAAGAATTAAGCAAGCATATGTTGCCCTCATTACAACATTTTTAACTTTCAAACCATTCCTCCGAAAGAGCCTGAAACATTTCCTCATCCAATGTACTACAAAACTGGACAAGGTGAACTAACACAGTAGAAAACGGATCGCAAAAATAGCACTCCCCTTTCTTCGAATCATATTTTCTCCATACTGCAAATTGAGAGTTGGCTCAGAATTGGCAAATTGGTGCGAGAAATTTGATTGAGTGCAGCCGCCGTTACGACCTTTTTCAAGGAGCATGATTCAGATCCATTTTGTCAGGAGAAACAGGGACTCCTAAAGCTATTGCAATAATGGGTGGATTGTTTACCAAAGTTTGACATCATTTGAAGCATTTCTAGTCCCATGAAGGGACAAAGGCATAGAGGTAGAACGTAAGCGAATGTTGACTCAATAATTAACCCACATGATTTCGTGCCAAATCCATGTTACCAATTGGAAGATCCTAACTAAATGAGGCATGGAACACGCGATGGAAGCAATCTTTGTCAAAGAGTACAGGGTAATGTTTGTTTCAAAGGGGCAAAAAGAACCATGAATCAACCATTTATCCAATAGCTGAATCTCCTCCCTGCATTTGGCTAACGGAGACGGTAATATTATATCCAGGAAATGTCTCATTGGTTGGTCTTGAATGACAAATTAATCACAAAGTCTGAGCTCGAAACTCGTTCCAAGGAAAAGAGGAAAACTTTTCCGACCCAACACAACCAACACCATCACCGCCAACACCACACCACAACGACAGCAATCATCGCAATAATAACAAACTTCAAATTGGACCACCAAAATATGCCGGAATTTGGAACCATGACCACTGACGAGCATTTGCTCAACAGCAGCTATTTTTTTGCTTCAATTCAAAATGAGTTTCCTTGGTGTACAAAGGCCAGCGATTCAGGCGGGCCCTCAAATGAAGGGTCCTTTTCAAGATATTTAAAGCAGTGTCACCACCAGGCTCCATGGTCCAGAAAAACTGACTGAAGTGAGTGAGTGAAAACAGCTCCTAAACATGAGATCCCCTTTTTAGGAGCTCAAACATAAAGTCATGAAAACTTTGCCTGGAGGTCATGTGGAAATTGTTGTACGGCTGCTCTCTCTCTCTCGCTCACACACACACACACACACTCACACAAATACACATGCATGGCGAAAGGCAGCAAAGTTGGCAGGACTGTTCCAAATTGGACCAATCCAGTGTAGAAACTCCCCGAGATATTCGTGGAATGCAAGCCGCTCAATTATCTCAGTTCCACTCTAATTATCCGGAAGGGAATAAATAAACCAATGAGCCACCAGTAGACGTATGAATGGAGCACAGACGAAGAAAAAGACTCAACAACAATGGAACATGGTTGGAACGGAGCTGACAAAAGCACATGTTCCAGTCAAAACAAGTTACTCTTCCCTCGTCACAATCATCGTCATAACAAAATAATCGTTCCAATATCAAGTTCTACGAACCGAGAAGGAGTAAAAACAAGACTGAGCCACGAAGTTGGGAAACACAATGAGAGAGAGAGAGAGTAAATGTGGAAATGAGAAAATTCCGCCATCCAGAACTATTTTCAGGATCTAATGCGTGGCCAAATGTAAATGGGACGTACGTGGAACTATTTGTCAGATGGAACATGAACCGAGCATGGAGGCCCGACCCTCTTGCTCCATCTGCAATTAAAGAAGGGCTGGAAAAAGGACAAGAAGCCATTGGGACTGACTGGTCCCTTCTATGCTCCTTACCCTCGGGTGTTCCAGTTCTAACCCACCCCCTCCAGTTGATAGCATCTTTAATCAAGCAAATGGACATTCGTCTCTTTCCAGCTCTTCTATTCCTTCAGGAACAATTCCTCGGCTATCTTCTCCTTTGTACTTGGCTAATCGTCCTTTCACGACATCACATTTGACTCTCCCGTGTTCACGCAAAATGATGTATATGTCTTCCGCTCAAGCATATTTTTGCACTCAGCCAAAGAGGGCTTACTTGTGGTGGATTTCCCCACGTCTTTGGGTGGGTGGGATCAGCTTTCTGGAATAAAACCTAGCGTGACAGCATTAAACCACTGGTCGCCTTGGTAATGATGAAAGGTGACTTTCAGATTGGGTGTGGGCGAGGGAAATGAGGAAAAATGGACATGCGACATTGTCTACCACACATAAGCAAATCCCTTTTCTTTCCCAGCCAGGGGAAAGAACCCTCCCTCGTCCAAGTTATCGACAGCTGGATCCAATTAATATTGCAGATCTTGGACGAATGTATGTCACCAGCTCCATGGATGAGGCTTTACGACTAGAACAGAAGACCGTCCATATCAACTCATCGGATCGATCAACATTGGCTGATTGATCGAAGACTCGCCACCCTCCACGTGAACTCCAATGACTGACGTGGTATTAGATATCACGAGACGGAGCTTATCGAGGGCGACCACAGATTTCAAGGCATTTTTGCACTTTTCTCGATGCATACCATATTCAGTGGTGAAAAGGCCATTTGGGCGTCGATCAGTTTTGATTGATTGAGGCTGCCGTGAAGCGATGCATTTTTGCAAGGATCAAAAGACTCTAATGGTCGACATAGAAGGACCCTAGGCCAACATCGAGACCTTGGAAAAGGCCCTTCTCTCTTGGCCATATTCTAGATCCAATTTTGAGATTTTGAAAGGCGGCCTTGTGTCTTGAGTTGAGAACCACCACTGCCGAAGAAAATGGCATACCTGTTTGTACACAACCAGCAACCGTATTCGGGATCTGTAGAAAGGCCAGCATTCCTGGAGGGAGGGTAGGGCCAAACCCAACGTTGAGGTCTTTTCTCCGTAGTAGCAAAAGCAGCGTCTTCATCTTATTTCATAAAAGCTGAGATCACTGGAGGGAACAGCGCTGGAAAGGTTTCTTTTGTTTGAAAACTTGGAACGAAGGAAGAGGGTGGAGAAAGTGGGGAGCAAAGAGAGGAGAGACCAGAGCTATGGGTTTGTATTACTCATCTCTCATAAACGAGTTGGTTGGTGGTACGTTGTGCTATGTGTGCATGCCCTAGTTCTATTCCAAGTTTTTGGAACCAGCCAATCAGCGTTCTTACTTTTCCAGATCCAATCTACTTGATAAGGCATGGTGCACACATATAAATCGGAGAGGGGGCGAGGAAAAGATCTTTGATACACGTAATTACTTCTCAAGGCCTCGTCGACAACTGATGATGACTGCTGGGATGGTCTTCTCTCCCAACACTCTAGAAAAAAAAACCTTCGCCGTATGTTATGAATGAGGAGAGTAAGTTCCATTTTCATGGGCCCAAGTA
>NC_081441.1:1891374-1931133 GCF_007210705.1 Tigriopus californicus | reverse complement strand
GAGGGGGGCTGCAAAAAAAAGTACAGAATCGTTCGAGCTCACAATCAAGATTGTTTGACGGTCAATTCCCTCATCGAGCTGAGCTCTGGATTGTTCACTCAAAATCGATCAGTCATTGCTCGGCTTGATCAAGGGACACTTTATGCATTACAAGTTATTGCCCCCCCCCCTTTGTTTCCATGGCCAAGGTTTTTTCCTTGTTTGAGATTTTGCTTATTTAAACAAAATTAACAAGTACAGACCGGCAAAATACAAACGGTGCATGGATGAAATCCAGTAGAGGGAAAGGTTGTCTTCTTTAAAACCGTTGTCAAAGTTCCTCAATGAAAGCACTAGGTTTATGACTTCTATATGGTCGTCAAAAGTACGACCATCAAGGTTGGGAAGATTCTTTCTGATGCGTCAAAGCACCTTGGGACCACAGAGGATAAAATGCTTCTCCGAAGACGGAAAATGTGTTATTTAAATTGTAAGGCCAAAAGGCGGCAAAGCAGGACCAAACTCGAGGCAAGTTCTTAAATTGAATTTCACCTTCAACGCCTCCATTTTCGTCGCGTCGTTTGGAGTTCAAATGTTCACTGAAGTCTTTTCATTCGGTTCGTCTATCAAAAAGAAGAAAAGGGAACACCTTGGAAAAAGTTTGCCAATAAGGCAAAGGGAGATTATCTGGCTCGGACTTGGAAGGAAATCTTGGCTCATGGCGACATGAACAACATCGACAATGAGTGTTGCTAGCTCTGACATGTCTCGCCTCAAGTTACAAAATGATTCAAACTCCACTGCACTTGAGACAATCTCGAATCTCTCCAGCCTCAGGGTAGACTAATGGCTCCACGAGCAACGCAGGAATGCCAACAATGTTTTGAAACAATCAGCCCTAGACAAACATGGGTGGTGAGTGGTCTTGAAATACTTGTCATCACTCGCAAGGTCTGGCCAGCTTACCTCATCAATCGTCGGATAAACCATGCGATAAGTTAAACAGAGTTCCAGATTAGAAAATCACTGCACAATCACCGGGACCCACTATGTTCACTTCACGTGCTTTTTAAATTACTCTGTTATGTTTGTTAGCAAATCGGAAAATCCTCCTCAAAAAGCCACAGCTTGGTGCCAAAACTTTTGCCGCTGTATTAAAGATTTTTGCCCAAAACGCCAGTTGGAACACGGACTTGGCGTCTAGCTTGTGGTTGTTCCCACTCTTAGTCTTCTGTACTTCAGCCGTCCAGTTTCTTCTTGGCACACCAGAAACACCAACAGAACTGCCAGAGACAGAGTAGAGAAGATCAGAGAGACAGGCCCGCCCTCGACGAACTTGATGACGAGAACAACGGGGAGAGGTGCAAGAGGAGAAGTTGAAAGAAGCAAGAAAGAGGGTAAAGGCTAGGGAGAGAAGGAGTCAGTAGCTGGAAGCTTCAGCCGGCGGCCCTCCGTTGGGTCTCGTGCTTTTTTCGCTTCAAACCCAGTTCAGCTCTGGCCAGATCCTCTTCTAGATTTTCTGTCAGCTGCCACTTTGCTCGTTTCCTGAGCAGGATTTGGGTTGTCCCGGACGGATGGAGGGAGAGAGACGGACGGAGCCAGCGATGGACGAATGGACCGACGGACGGACGGACCAACGAAAAGGAGTGAGGAGGAGGCTCAAGTTGGTTGAGAGGTCCGCGACGTCCGCGAGCAAGAGGTTGATGAATTGTGAGTTTGGAAGAGCACCCGGTTTCTGCCTGAAGTGGAGTGACCAGTTGGCTTCGGAAAAGTGGTCTGCTGGCCACAAAATCGAGTCTCGACACTACTCCTGCAGATTACTTTTTAGATAAAGGATGTTCATAAATAAAAAATGTGGAACGATTTTCGGAATCCCAAATCAATGAGATATTGATTCCATCTAATGTTCCTATGTTTTGAAGCGATCATCAGATACATATCTCTTCATCTATAATTAGCTCTCTCTATTATCTGCAATGCTTAAGATCAACACATCTGCATAAAAGCTGAACTTTGAAATGACCAAATCAACGAGCGTTTAATCGCTAAAACTAATGCCTTTAGGATCGTGTTCCCGATTAAAGATAATCTTTGGCTTGGCCTTTTTCCCCCACACACTTGAACATCGTTATGCAATAGGATGACACTGCATCTTACAAAGACTACCACACATATCATAACACGCTATCTAAAGACTTAGACCCTTCTTTTACGAGTGAAACAAATAATGTGGTATGGTAATCCAATTGGTGTGCCGTCTTTTCGTTTTCCTGACATTGATTCCTTTTCATTTTTCGAATGTGGTAAGCCCCTCTCCCATTTGGTAAGAGCATTAATAATTGAAGTGCTACTCCTATTGTCAAGCGCCATGTAATAACGAGTAAGATGGATTCAGGTTGCCCCCGTTGAACTCTAGTCTACAAAAAAATGTCCCCCTACCCATGGTTCTCAAATGACAGATTACTGTGAGTAGAAGTTTTTTATCGCTGCCGTTTTTTTATTGAATAGTCTTGATCACTGATGAGTTATTTTGTATTTTAAGTCTTAACTGACCAAACACCAGATGGCATTTCGTGCATTATGAAAAAAACACACCTACAATGATCAGAAATTGATAGGAATATCCTCTCCAATATTAGAATGAAGTAATAATGTTGTGCTGCCTCTGTTCTTTTCTTCCTTGAATGATAAAGGAAAAAAAATCGGCAAGGTTGCAAGAAGCTAAAATATATAATTTTCGTCTTTGTTAAGGGTAAAGAAGATTACGTTTGTTGGGATGCTTCTACGTATGGAGTATTGGCAAAAGACCAACTTTGCTAATATTGTACAATCTATTACGTACGTATGTATGGCTCTTTGATATCAACTTGAGTTTCGGGTGAAGGCACTGTGGTCTGTGGAAGTATGCTTTTTCATCTCATTATGCATTGAAATAGCTTTCCAGAAAATATTGTACATTGGCCGAGTCCTTGTCTCGCCAATGAACATTTAATTCCACATGTTCTCTGGCTTGTTCCACCAAGTGCTCTTCGCCTTGAAACTTGTACATGTTTTGGGCAAAGAAGGCTTCAACTTCTCTAAAGCTATCGTGGTCAGTAAAGCACTCGCAAACAGATCGTAAAAGTTTGCCCAACAAGAAGAGCCCTCCCAGGTACCTTTCAAGGATGACGTCCAGATTTAAAGTGAAAAACTGCCACATCATTTTGTGACCATGACGTGTGCTGGAAGCGGCTATGAGGACAGTGATGGATTCTTGAGGTTGAACCTCGGGTGAGACGGCAAAGTTTAAAGCCTGAGACAATATGTTGGGATCTTGGGCACATCCTAGAGCGTGTAGAACGCCGACTCGATCTTCAGCTAATTCATAATTTCGGTAAAGCATTAACATTTGTTGAAATGTGGTTTGAGTGGCAGTCTCCATGACGGCTCGAAACACGGCTTCCTTCATGCCACGGGGAATGAGAAAAGTCTCGTCAATGTGTTGCTGGAACATGTCTTTGGCCAAGGCTTGAACATTCTGGTCGCCTAGATCAGCTAAGCGGGTGAATAGTACGCTTCTTAGAAGAGTGTCATTGTGAGTCTCGTTGGATTTAACGTGGTAGCCCAAGTTATCGAGAACGGGACGGAGGGTTTGCAAGCAGAACTCTTCAAAGGAATTAGCCAAATCTTCATTGGACCAGGTCAGAGTCCGAAATTGTTGCAAGATCCGACAAACCGACTTCCAAACCATGGCGTTCGTTTCAAAGTCCTTGAAGATTGCCACCATTTGTAGGACTCGGATGGAACTTCCACCCTCAGATAAAACCATGGCCACTTGGTCCTCAAATATGGACATGCGATCGATGGCAGTTAAATGCTCGTTGCTTAGATTATCCGAGATCTTCTTAAAGAGAGTCTCACCGTACTGGACACGATAGAATCCAGAAAGCCGTGGGTTCAGTTTGACCCAACATTTTGGATCTGTGACGTCAAAATCCTTCAATTGGATCTCAATGGAAGACTTGTCAAAGAGAACTTCGAACGTCACCAACTCATTCCTATTGTTGACATAGACTCCTTTTAAAGGAATGGACCATATCGTGGGTCTGAGATGATGGCTAGTGCCTGCAAATCGTTCTTGAAAGAGCTCAAGAAAGGCTGCGCCGTCCCGGAACTTGTATTGGACTTGAACCAAGGGGAAACCAAGTTCACGGATCCAAGGCAGCATGATTTCGTCCACGTTCTTGCCACTGGCGACCGACAAATAGTGCCAGAGATCCTCAGTGGTAGCGTTGTCATAGCTGAATTGGTGCATGTATTCTTGAATGGCATTCTTGAAGTTATCTGCTCCAATAAATTCATGAAGCATGAACATGACCGAAGCCCCTTTGCAATACGTGATCTTGTCAAACATTTGCGATATTCCCGACGTGTTCTCCAGGGGCATCTCAATCGGATGGGAGTGTTGCAACGCATCCATACCCAAGGCCGGGATCACGGTGTCCGAGCAAAATCTGTCGAACACTCGGAACTCCGGGTAGATGGAGTCGATGCACATATACTGCATGAGGGTGGCAAAGCCCTCATTCAGGTAGAGTCCGTCCCACCACTTCATGGTCACGAGATTTCCAAACCATTGATGGCTGATTTCGTGTGCAATTAATGTGGCAATGCTTTGTAAGGTGGCCGGATTGGCTTTGTCCAAATCGGTGATGAGGCCCGTTTCTCGGCATGTGATGACGCCCCAATTCTCCATGGCTCCAACACTCAGCCGACTTAGAGCGACTAGATCCATCTTGGGCAAGGGGTATCGTCGACCGAAGTAATCATTGAAAAATTCCAGGCTCTTCCTCCCAACATCTAATCCGAAACGGCCTTGCTCTCGTTGACCCCACGGCGTGTATACTCTAACCACCACTCTCCCGTCCCTGGTCTTGGTCTCCAAGTATTCATACTCCCCTATGACAAAGCAGACTAGGTAGGTGGACATCTCCCTGGTCCACTCAAAGTAATCCGTTTTTCTGACTTGTCCGTTTTTCAATCTTTCCGTCTTCGTATCCATGATGGGCATATTGGAAATAGTGGTGAGGTGTGGCGCGACTGTGATCTCCAAGGCAAAAACGGCCTTGAATTCCGGCTCGTCAAAACACGGGAAACAAGTCCGAGCTTCCGTGGCAGCGAACATGGTGGCAGCCCCCAGACATTTCTCGCCTTGCTTGTTGACATAAGGATTGGAAAAGAATCCTTCCAATCCATTGGATATCTTTCCCTTGAATCGGATAGAAAGCCAGGCCCGCTCCCCATTTTCAATTGGGCAGCTGAATTTGATTCCAATGCATTCCTTACTGGGAACACTGATGATCTCGGAGGCCTTCACAGGTAACGAAAAAGATGAGAATCGGATGGATGCCTCTTGAATGGTCAGACGAACAGAATGAAGCCAGACTATTGATATCCCCTGGCCATTAAAGAACACCCGGATGTTCACCGTCCCCGAATACTGACACTTGTCCGGGTAGGCATCAATCTTGAGCTCATATCTCTTAGGAACCACCAATTTGGGCAGTCTAGTCAAATCGAGATCAAGTTTACTGGGATCTGATACATAGGACGACTGCGTCACAGGTGCCATTCAATCCAATTTTGAAAGCACCAGTCTTATCGTGTGCAAAGGGGTCTGGGTCGATTTTTACTCCTTCATCGAATGGGCATACGTTCGACCAATGTGACATGAATCTCTTTGAAAATATGTCACAATTTGTCGCACAATAGAAGATGGATTTATTGGGTTGAATTTTCTTTATCTTTCTACGTATCTTAGTATCGAACATCCGATTGGTCTTCCTTTTGTTATGGAATTCGCTCATTGGCCCACCCTGCGAGTGACCAGATTTTACAAGGTCCTGGTCACTCTTATTGCTCAAATCGTAACTGGGGAAACCTAGGATGCCCTGAATGTTCATATCCAATATTTTTGTCATATATTCTTTTGACATCTTTCTAAACAGCATAGTGATTTTGTAGGCTGGCAAATCCACTATTGTAGAATTTACGTTAAATCGTCGGAACGTTTTTGCTCGAAACGATGAGAAATCTCCAGAACTTGGAAGCCGGCGGTTTCGAGAAAGCTCGAACAAACTATAAATCCTTGAGGGCCGTCTGATCTCCATCACTTGAGACCTAAAGTTCAACAAGAAAAGACTTAAAAGCAAACCTACCCTCGACTAATAGATCACGTCAATCATGGCTCTCTATCTTCCAATGAGATTCGACGACGACCACCTCTTCCAACATCCCTTGGCCTTTGGGCAAGAGTACAATCCCAATCCCCATTCAGGCCAGCTACAGCGGAAAGATCCAAAGGATTGGACGGACCATGGAGATCATTATTCCTTGGACGTGAAAGTTGGCGGATTCAAACACGAGGATTTCCGCATGGGCCTGGATACTCAACAAGGCTTCCTTCGGATCATGGCCAACAAAGAACAGAAATCTGACGACGGAGTGGTTATGGCTCAACGTTTTGCCAAGGCCTTTTCAATCCCTGACGATTGTATTCCCAGTCAACTAAAATCTGACTACACGGACAACGTTCTTCATGTGACCGTTCCAAAGCGTCCCCTTCGTCCCGACCCCTCGAAAACTGAGAACGCTCTGGTGTCGCCATTTGAGGTCTTACCTAAGCTCTTGAGTGGCGATGTCTTATCCAATGTCAAGGGACAGGAGATCCAAGACAAGGATGACATGTTCCAGGTCTCTATGCAATTGGAGGACTTCAAACCCGAGGATTTGCACCTTGATGTTAGTCCGGAAGGAGTCTTGACCATTCGAGGAAGTAAGGAGCAGAAGAACAAAGATGGACGTGTGATGACCCAAAGACAGATTCAGAAATCCTTTGCCTTACCAAAGAACTGTCGGATGGACGATATCCAGAGCAAATTCTCCAAGGATGGCAAGCTCACTGTAGTGGCGCCCAAAGACCCTGAGAGATGCGCCAAAGGCAACCGTAAAGTTCTCATCAACTCTGAAGAGTGAGCGGATGGTAATCCTTGCTCGGCCTAGTAACAAGCAAATTTTGTCAGAATACGGCCGTTTTGTATTAAGTTTAGTTCATTGGTCATGATGGGAATGAGCGGCGAATTTGTACATATACCCTAGCCAAGTTGTATTTAATCAAATAAAATAATGTTACCCAAAAAATGCGACAATTGTTTGCATGCCTGTGGTTTTCAGTATTACAAGGTGTTGAGCTCTGAAGAGTGAGCGGATGGTAATCCTTGCTCGGCCTAGTAACAAGCAAATTTTGTCAGAATACGGCCGTTTTGTATTAAGTGTAGTTCATTGGTCATGATGGGAATGAGCGGCGAATTTGTACATATTCCCTAGCCAAGTTGTATTTAATCAAATAAAATAATGTTACCCAAAAAATGCGACAATTGTTTGCATGCCTGTGGTTTTCAGTATTACAAGGTGTTGGTCAGAAACATATGAACTCTGTCCAGGGTCCTTTTAGGTAATGAACAGCTATGTTTCTTAGAAAAAAGGGTACTTGAATGCTTGCCTGCCATTAACATTGTCAGTAGGGCTCATGCCCCTCGACCTCGAAACTGACGATTCTTTGGCTTATTGACCTTCATCACCCTTACCTTGTTTACCAATGAAATTGAAGAGTGATATAGATGTAAGGCAAAGCTAGTCGGTAACGATTAATTACATTTAAGGGGGGTACGAGGTTGAAGTAATGGCTAAGATCAGTTGCGTTGACTTTGAATGCTAAAAATCGAAGGCGCAGCTAAAAGACAGAGTAGCCAGATATTGCATGTTTTGACTCGACCCTTCAATCATTCTCAACATAAAGTCCCCAGATAGATAACTCTCATAGAGCAAAAATCAAAACAGACATGCGATGATTTCCCATCTATCTCTACATCAAGGCGACAAAAATGATTTTGGTGACTTTAACAGTCAATCATAGTAACCTCTGCTGGTTTCATCAGCGTGGATTTGAGCTTCCCTGTGTATTTATTGTACTGTTTTATATCGACTCTGTCCAAGAAGTAAACATCAATTCGGGAAATATGAAAAATCGGATTTTTGCCCGAGGTTCATGATTGTTTGACGACATTTATGACAAATTCAGGCCAATATCCATAGCTGCCAATAGCTAGTTGAGCATGAATCTTGCCAGGACTTCTCCGGAATGTGTGGCGATGCCGTTGGCCATCAAATTGGAAGAGACAGCTTCGCAAGCGATGACCAAGGATGCTGAAGCTTTATTGCCCTCGGATGACAATGAATACGCCCAGATCAATGATGATAAACATGCAGGGGAAGAAGAGTTAGATGCCGAATTTCCTGCATCTGATCAGGACGAAGAGGATGAGGAGGATGAAGTCTGGAACGAGTCCTTAGATGGCCTAGACCTGAAATCTCGCACGAGAGTCACACGTAAAAGAGCGAAACGCGCACCTGTAAGTACCAAAAAAACCAGGTCATTTTCGTCATTAAATAGCACGAACAGTCATAGGTATTGATTTCGTAAGGATTGTTCTCAAAACCTGTTGGAAGAAAAGCTTGTTAAAGTTGACCTGTATTTTGTTTATTGGTTAACAGCTATTGAAATCAAATTGAGTTCATTAGCATCAAGTCAAGCATAACTGTACCCAATGAGACGAATATTGAAATAATGGTTTAAGTAAAACAATAATATGCCCTTCAGAAATCGAGGATACTACGATATCAAGAAGGATTCGTGGAACACTTTGGACACAAACTGATCGTAACTTACAATAAATAGTAATAGTGATAGTCTCACTGGATTGATTCTATTTTAGGGCCCGGCTAAGGCCAATCCAGCTTTATGTGATTGGTGTGGCAAGAGTTTGTTCAACAAATATGCTCTGAAAAAACATGCCCGTGTGTGTCCCAAGAACAAAAACATTTGTGATGTCGATCACGACCACAACGAGATCGATTTGGTATTTTCCACGTTGCACAGCGCTCGAGACCACATTGGGAACGAGGGTCTGGACTCGGATTTCTCCATTCGAAGCTCCAATGAACGAACCATTCGCTACATGTGCCATTTGAACGGCTCCTACAAGGCCAAGAAGAGCACAAAAAAGATCTTGAAGGAGAAATGTCCGGCTTACATGATCATATACAAGCCCGCGCATCAAGGCTTTGCCACTTTGAGAGGCTGCCTTACCCACAATCACAGTCAGGAGATCAAGAAGATCTCGGCCAAAACCAAACAGGAGCTCAAGGATCTGGTCAAGGTTGGAGCTTCTCGATCCGTGATCTTGAAGGAGTTCTCGCAGAAGGCCGGATCTTTAAAAGGTCGACTCCCAAAAGACACGGATATTCAGAACATGAGAAAGACCGAAGGCACTCGATGTGATACTAAGGCCATTCGGGAACGAGATGTGGCCACGAATCTGGCCTTATTCACTCGACAACCGGAATTGAGAGGCTTCCATTATGTCAAT
This sequence comes from Tigriopus californicus, assembly GCF_007210705.1. Lineage (NCBI taxonomy): Eukaryota > Metazoa > Arthropoda > Copepoda > Harpacticoida > Harpacticidae > Tigriopus > Tigriopus californicus. Next base: position 1,921,687 of record NC_081441.1, on the reverse strand, counting down.
CTTGTTCCACCGGGTTCAATGATGGACCTCGTAGTGGAAAAGAATTTGAACTTATCCCAATTGGGCGTGGTTCTCATGAGCGAACAACAACGTGAAGTGTTTCGAAGACATCCCAAGTTGCTGCTCATTGAGAAGGAGAAAATCAAGCGTCTGAAGTTGGTGGTGATCAATTTCTTGATTCTCAATCCCCGGGGCGAATGCTCGCCCATCATGAACATCTTGTGCGATGCCGAGAGTCCGGCTTTACTCATGGAGGGCTTGAAGATTCTCAAGCAATTGGAACCTCAAGCCTTGTCCCAATTGAAAGTCTACGTCTCCGATCTGTCTCAATTTGCCAAGAAAGCGTTTCAGGTAGGGAGTCGCAAATATTGGTTCACTTCAGTTTTTTATCATTAATTTTTGAGCTTTACATCAGCGGCCGCATTGAAATTTGTTTTTTGCACATATCACTGTAACATTTTATTGTCCAATATAGTGTTCCTTAATTGAGAAATAAGCTTTGAAAAACATTAGAGTTCAATCCAGGATGTCCTTTTTTTACCTTTGTTTCTTTCTTTCTTATTTGTAAGCAGTCTTTTAACTAATTTTATGAACTGACATGTACAATAATGGAACACACTCCTCCGCTACTTCATCTTTTGCCCTTCTTGAGTCTTAATGTTTCAGTTGTTGTGTTAATAATTATTAACTCTGTTGTTTCCCGTCAGGCTGAGGCTCCTTGGGTGAAACGTGTTTTGATGGACGGAGCCTTTGAGAAGCTCATGAAGCAACGCATTAAGGACAAATACTTACTCGATGCCATTCTCAACCTGAGAGTGCTCACTAATAAATTCGAGTTCTCCCAAAGGATCTCTCAATTCTACCATTGTGCTCAGACCGAAGAAATGAGTTATTTCTTGTCAAACTACGGCCCTGAGGGCAAATACAGCCCTTCAGTGGAATGGGCCAGGTGCCACGCCCCCGGTGTGCCCACCTCCATTGACATCGCAGAGCCTTATCTCACCCTGTTTCGCCGCCAGCTCAGCACGGTCGACCGAATGGACATCTGCATTGAGAAACTCAAGCATTCCACCAAGATATTCTACAATGAACTGGCCTCCTTGAGTGGATCGCAAGACCCAGAGACCATGTCCAAGATCCAGAAAGAATTCAACAATCTCCATTTCAAGAAAAGTGCCGAGGAATACTTCCTAGAGCCGGCGGACGAGATCATCTGTGCTCAAGAGTACTGCCAAGTCAAATGTCAGCGATGCCCACCTCAGTATTGTGCCCACTTGTTCAAATGCACGTGTTCGCATTACGCTCAAAACGGGATTTGCCATCACATGCACTCTCATGTCAACCACCCGAGTGTTCCACCCATGTTGTCAGCGGATCCCAATAGTCAGACCTATCAGAGACCGCCTCCCGTGGTCGGATATGAGGACTCCAATCCGCCTCCGGAGCCGTTTATGGAACACGCCAATCACATTCCCGTGGCTGGTCCGCCTCATCCGATTTTGTTTGATGAGTCCGTGGCCAACCTTAGGATGATCCTGAGCAAGCTGGAACATCAGGGACATGTGATGAGTCTGGTTGAGCTCCGACAAGTGCACGAAAAGTCAAAGGATCTCATGGAAATCCTCAAGAGCCATCCAGATCTCTGAGAGGAACCGAAATCAAACCAATTTCTTGCCATATTTGTTAACACTTGTTGCCAAGTTTAGGAGTACAAAAACAACAACACATTGCTTCCATTAAATATCACATGCTCGTTTCTTTGAACTGTCATTAACTTGGTGATTTACAAGTAATCGAATATCTTTGGAACATTTCCAAGGATTCTCGTTTTCCATTGAAGAATTTTTGTTTTGCCATTCGAGATCGCAAATCCTATTGATGGAACAAGATCGGGCGGTTTGATTCTAACTTGGACCATCAGCATTTCTGGGCGCGATCTTGACTCACATCGTGTGCTTTGTTTGAGCTAACATGAACATTTTGTCACATTGTTCAAAACTGAAGAAGGGTTTACCTTACTGTGGTGGATGGAGAATAATGCATCAACCGCGTAAATCCCGTTTATCAGAAAAGATTCACAAGATAAGATCAGAGTCACATGTAAAACGTTGGTAAAGAACGAAGGTGTGATTAATTAATGTCTGTGTAAACGTTGCAATGTTGCTCTTCTGCCAGTGAACGTGCAACACAATCCTTTGTGGGGCAATGTATGTTGGTAAATAAGCTTAGGTGTGAGCTGAGAAGATAATATTCAGATGGCTTGACGTGGCCATGATCTTTTGTATCTTTTTTGGCCTTATCGTTCGAGCGAAGGGGAGATATATAGATCCTGAAATAATGTCTGTTCTCACTCTCACGCAATGCGAGGTTGATTACGTTCCAATCCATATTCTAACATCATGTATCAATTTTTCAAAGCTGCTAAAGCGCTTCATCAACATCAGTTCTTCAATCAATGTTACAAGATGGCCGCCTTTTAATCGAGGTTCTCGACACCTGATTTCAATCTCTGTTCCTGCAAACTTTTCCTACATACTCAGGACTATCAAAATAAAACAAAATTTCCCCCGATTAAGGGCGCTTTAGCCACAACCTGACACCGATTGTACTGTCCTTTTCTTCGGATTTGGCAGCACGAATCAGCTGGACAGCTGTATGTAGCTAGTGGAAACTCTCGTGGAAAGGTGCATCCATTCCTGGTCGTCTGGGCTGTTGTTATTATAATTATTGTCGTTGTTGTTGTTGTTGTCTCTGCTGATTGTAAGACGAGCCAGAGATGGCATAGAATTTGGAATTGATCCATACCTATCAGCGCAGCCAAGCAGTCTTATTCCAATCACCGATCGTGTGTACTGTCATTCTCCGCCCTCCATATGGCCAAGGCCTTGAGCTCGGATCATTCTGATTTGGGCCTGCCCGGCCCTTGGCCCACGCGCGAGGAAGTGGACCGGGTCTCGCAAATCTTCCTCATGGGGCTGGCCAACGAACAGGAGGATCACGTGGAGCACTCCAGTCTCTGTCACATTTGCAATGGCTACTACGGGCCGGCTTTCTTTCCGCCGCAGCCCACGTGCGCCACCTGCCACGCCTTCCTGTACGCCAATGATGTGGATGGAGACCAGGCTCATTTGCGACAGACCCGGGACGAGTCGGGACAAGATCCCGAGAATTCCGATGATTCAGACCGGGATTCGGGCAATGAGGAAGAAATCCCGGAGGAGATCCCACCTCAGCCCGACGAAGGTGGGATCAACAGAGATCGGTTCACTGTGGCTTGGGATTGACCATATTTCTTGGGGTTGCATTCTAGGAGAGCATGAGCAACAACCCGGCTCGGAGGATGAAGGTGTCAACGATGCCGAACCCGGCATTGCCAATGATGCCGTGGAGGAACCGCTGGCCTTCGATTTCGTCCCAGACGCTCCCATCATCCCTCCCGAAGCGGCGCTGCCTCTCCCGGAACCACCTCTTCTGCACAACCATCCAGAAAACCACGTAGATCTGTCCCCGGACGAAGTTCTCGCCTTGGGTCATGAGTTTTATCGTTTAAAGTTCGGCATGGACGACGTGGGAGCCGAGATCTGTAAGATTTGATTAGTCCCCAAAACTCTGACGTACTTTGTTCATCTCATGGATACCATGTTGTCACCAGGGCCCCGACCAACCCACGAGGACCATAATCAAGATGATGATGGTATACGGCGACCCGTCTACGTAGAATCTCTCAGCCAACGACTGGCGCTCCTCACCGAACCACGGCCCAATGATGATGTTCCGCCCGGGATGATCGAATCTCTTCCGCCGGAGGTACTCCTGGCCATCTTTTCCCATCTCGACGATATCGCCCTCTACGCGGTGGGTAATGTGTGTCGGCGGTGGCGGATCGTTTTACGAGATTACATTAACTCAAGCCAATGGAAGGTAAGGTTGGGACTTTTTTTGAACAACTGGTCAGTCCCATTGGTACGCTAAAGATTGTGGGTAATTGCTGTAGTCAATATTCTTCCAGACTCTCACATGCCGTCGATGGCCATTGTTCAAACCTTTGAGCCGTGTCAAGGACTGGTTCTCAATCTATTCCGCCCTCATAGAGTCGTCATTTTGCATTGCCTGTATTTATCAAATGGCACAGAATCTACCTAATTTGGTGGAGGCCCCGCTCCGCAACAAGCGATTGGTGAATGATCTCCGAAATCTAATCAAACATGCGCCTGATGGTAAGCATTTTGTGCATGCAGCTTTACATACGATCACGCCATAGGCACTGTCCTTGAACTTCTGCCACCTTCCCTTCATTCCAACAGGAATCGAGGCTCAACCTTTGGACTCGAATTACTATCATTGGCAAGCTTCCATCACCGGACCCGTGGGCAGTCCTTATGAAGGTGGCAAGTTCTTTTTGTACCTCAAAGTTCCATTTGGATATCCGTTCAAGCCACCCGAGGTGCGGTTTATCACTCGAATCTTTCATCCTAATGTCTCGAGGCATGGTGACATTGGAATAGATAGCCTCCTCCAGAACAACTGGGTCGTGGGTGAGTTGGGGATGGCTTTTTTTAGTTTGTTGCAAACTGGTTTGTACTGGTTTTAGGATAAGCGCCGAATGAAAGTGGAAGTAAAAAAACTCGTCTCCATTTGTTGCAGCTCTAAACATTCCCAAGGTGCTCATATCCATTCAGAGCCTTCTCACTGATCCCTATTGTCATGTATGTATGGAGCCGGAGATCGCCGGGCTATACCGAGAGAATCGGAGGTTATTCGATGGCGTCGCTAGGAAATGGACCTGGAAATTTGCAATGACCGATGCTTTTCCGTCGGTCTCCAAGCTATGAGAGAGAAAGAGAGAGAAATTGGTTCAACGGAAACGATTGGTATGTTTCTATTTGTGATTGATTTCATTTCCGGATGAAAAAAATATACTTTGCATTGCTTCATAATTGAGGAGAAGTGTTTTCTTCTTGATATTTGACAAATTCAGGCGCTATAGCAACATTACTTTCTCCGTATCGTACAGGATCTCTTGCAATCTCCCATTGATTTGATGAATGCTCATGAGCTTGTTCCGCTTTCTTCTCTGATGAAGCCGTTCTTGGAGGAGGACTTGGCACGAGCAAAGGCCGTTAGTTGTTCTGACATGGGGTAGTTTACTTTTGGCCTGGGTTCCAGGTATAGGTATGGTGGCCTCCTGGGGAAGAACAAGTTGAGTGGCATCAGAGGTCCGTATCTTTTGAGGGCCAGGGTAGCCTTGGAGTGAGGAAACAATCTGCCTTGAGGGAGCATGAGAAGGATGCTCTGTCATGGAACCAGGGGTGGAAGGTCGTGGTTGATTGAACATCACACTTTGGACCGGCGAGTGAGTGACGAGGTCAGGAGCACTCATTGTCCCATAGGCCTCGTCTACCCCGTCCTCGTCAAAAGTGATCCGTTGAAGTACATGCTGGGCGGTTGTAATAGGAATCATAAATTCGTCCTCGATCCCAGTGGTCCAACTATCCAAAGAGGATCCCACGCTACGGGATTCAATGGCCAATGCTTCCAGATCCACAACACGAGAGTTGAAGGTGACTTCCTTCTTCTCGCCACTGCTCGAGGCTTTGCGGCTAATAATCGACCTGGGCTCGGGGACTGAGGGCCAAGTGAAGCCTTGGGCATTGCGGTAGGCTGTCATGGGTGAGTTGGGAGGCGTGGGCAAATCCACACTGGCTCCACTGGCATTCCTCATTAGCTTTCTGGTCCCGCTGAAATCACGAAGGTGAAGGAACCCCTTGAAGAGATTCAAGCTTGGGTCATCGGCAAAGTTGCGGCACATGTAGGAAACAAAATCCTCGTTCCCACTCGATTCCGTCTGGTTCATCATGTCATGGTTGGGGGTGGGCTGGGTGGGCAGTTGGGACATTGAGCCCCACGTCCCCAATGTCCCTCCCCCATCGTTTCCTCCTGATGGTGGTGGCGACCATACCCTTGAGAATTTTGGCAGGTGTGACAAAGACCCCGTTCCAGATGAGATCGGAATGACTTGGGACTTGACCCTTCCATCCAGGACTAGATCATCCGGGAGTTCGCTGATACTGGGACAGGATAAGGCACTCTGCATCAACATGTCTTCTTCGACCTCTAGTGCATCACAACTTAATGGAAATTGAATCCTGAAATCCGAGAGTTAGGATTTGATTAGAATCATCGCGACTGGTGGAGTGTCCAAGCAAGGTCTTTGTTTCTCTCCAATGAAATATCAACTTGAAGAGACCGAGTAATAATCAAGCACACGGCTCACAAGCAGAGCAACTCGACGGGAAAGCAAACAATCGCATGTCTTTTCGCACACTGATCAGGCAAGTCGCTCAACACTCTGCACTCGTCACAATCAGGCCTTGATATGGCTTTAGTGGGTCAGAATATAGGAATTGAGGATTGCTCAAGGATGTCTCCTACAGCCTTGAAAGCCCTTTTGGCGTCGAACATATCTACATATAAGAACCCGTGCTTGTTCTATTTCTATATACTAACTACAAGATGGGCTTACATAATCAACGCTGTCTCTTGCAGCAACGGAGAATTGGAGCCATTTATTGCGGCCGATTTACGTTGAGTACACAGAAGTAGCTTCTCAGTGTCCGAAGTCCTCTTGGACAAGATGCGAGATGTTCAACGACACATAAAAAGCAACATACATACAAACGAACTAGAAGGTTAATGAACTATTGAACTCTGTTTGGCGATAAGAAATCCTCGAGCCACCTTTCTTGCTTACATTCCCTATCCCTCAAGAACTGGAGAGGAAGATATATTGTTGAATTGCGTATTACTCTGCTTGAGAGACAGAATCCTCGTCAGGGACTTCACCAGTACTACCTGTTGTAGCCTGTAGGCAAGTGTACTTGCTGAACTGCTTCATACCCTTGACTCCCACCCCCACCTCGGCGAATCACAGGGATTTTCCTCCCCAACAAACAATTCAAACATTGCTTGGCACTGCCTTAAACCCCTGGGACGGACTGGCACCACTCGAGTCGAATGCAATTGTACTTAAAACACCCTTAGATAATCCGACGTCAGTGTTTTAAGTATTTGTTTACCTTACAAATTCTGGCCGAATAGTTTATGGATGACTAGAAGTCGAAGAATGAGGACGAGTGTGATGAAGGGTCCAAAACTCCCTTGAATGCTTGAATCTCACGCAATATCAATTCAAGCTATCGAAACCAGTTCCTGTAATGGGGTTTCTTGCGGTGTGTCCAAAAAGTGTGGTCACTTCAACCTAATCAACATTTTCCCCAGGACTTGACTTCTCATCAAACAAAGGCACTGTTTGAATAAACCTGTGGATTGATAAAAATTGCGATCCAACCTATGACTGGACTGGAATCCTATTGATGAACAAGTCCCTTCGACACGAGTCTCTACAATTGTCTGATATCATTAATATTGATTAGATAAAAAAAATGATTTGGGTCACTTACCAAAGAACACGCTTTTTTCACCGATTTCGTTTTGAACAACGTGTACAATAAAAGCGCACCCTGTCTGTGAAACTTCAAGAACACAAAACCACGTCTTCACATTTAAACATATTTGCCTAACGCGGAGTATTGTGGAAATTTGAGCTTCTATTAAAAATGAAGAGATACATATCACGCATAGAGCACCTGTGACGACAAAACATTCATTAGTGTTTGCGATCATGTCCTTCCTCTTCAATATCATTAATTGACCTCGGGCAAGAATGTTGGAACGTCACTTAGGAAAACCAGATTAATCCTCTCTGTCTTCAATGGCGTCCAGATTTTGGGGATGGGCTTCACTTTGTGCTTGTACTGCCCATTACAAAGCAGTCAATAAGTAATGTGACGATTTTCATCATTTGTCGTCTCTGCTCTTGTCCCCAATCTCACAGGTACAACATCAGCATTTGCTCCCCTTAACGGCATAGGCTATTGGCTCAAAACAGGAACTGTACGAATGCGAGGTACTTCCCTCGTGATCTTCAATAGTGCTAGTACTTAAGCTCTTGGTAAAGAATCGACACTCTAAGATTTTCTCGGTTCCACAACGATGCATTGTGTGTGTGTGTGATACGGGTTGACTTTGCACACATTAAATAACGCATCCCCAAATTAAAGTTAACAGCTTATTTGTCTACTTTGATTGACACAAAGCAACGCGATCGGGTGTCGGTCTGCCCGACAATATTTTGCCAAAGTATCAAAAAGTGTGCAAACATAACTAAAAACAATGCCTCAACTGGGTTGGTGGGAGTGGCGCTTCTCTCCCAGGAGCTCTAGTTAGTATTGCTGCACACGAGGCCTTTGTGGTGTTCTTAACTAACAGAACATGGACTCAATCTCAAGAGGGAACTAGAATATTCCCGTCGAGACAGGTTTGCGGCATCAACGTCCCAAACTATTGAACTCTACATGTACCTCTACATGTACATAATAAACGTTTGTTCATGACGTCTATCAGATTGGTGGAACGATGGAAACTCACGTTTCGAATTGCCAAGCAAGGCAAAAGATTGACAAAATTTTCCTTTCACATATTTGCACTTCCAGAAAAACAGGAATGCGAATCAAGAAAACATTGCTTAAATTCAAATGGGTCAGCAATCGCGCCGTTCATGTGCTTCATTGAATGCATGTACGAGGGTGTTTGAACATTTGACATGTGATGTGGAGTTCGATTGCTAATCGCTGAAACTTTTGTCAAGACTAAAACGAGTAATCCGAGAGTGACTTGGTTTCCATAGGAAGGGCAAGCTCGCTCTTGACCAGGGCGGGTAATTTTGGGGATCAGCTCTACTTTTGGACACCAAGGGCCCAAAGGTGGGTAAAATTGTCCAAAAGTGGGTTGATAAGCAATGAATTTTGAATCCTAAATCATGTTATTTATTTACCTGATATATATGTTAACCAGCAAATGGAGTCATTAAATGAGAAAGTATAAACTTTATTGATGTCCATTTATATTAAGTAGCAACTAAACTTTGTAAGTATTATAAAGTTAGAAAAACATCATTCATATGAGTTCAAGTGAACATAAATGTATTTTGATTGTTATGAACTTCAAGCCAAGTTACAATCAGGGCATTCAGTAGGTGGGCGATTTTAGCCATTTTGCAATAGCTTAGCAACCGCTTATCAACTAGTCAAAGATACATTTTGATATGTTATACATTTATGAATTATGATAAATTACATTTTGAGCAATAGCAACTAACCTTTAGCTTTCTTTTAGAAGAAAGTATTTTTCTTGTTTTTCTGACGTCAAACACATCTTTAAAAGCCAAAAAACTTACCTAACATCATTATATTCACCTTGCTGATGGAAAACGATTCTTAATTGTAGGAAATATATCATTGTAAACTTTAACAATTGGGGCCAGAAAAATATTCTTGCTGAAACGTACATGGTACTGTTGAATTCATGAAGCTAAATGATATGCATTAAGTTTTAAGATACAATATTAAACATTACCATTTGCTGAACATAATTTGCCAACCGTACACTGGTAGAGGGAGGTGTTAGTCGATGCTTGTTGTCTGAGGTGAGACAAAGAAGTTAAGAAGTTGCCTATTACCAAATCTTCTTTTGGATATGATAGAGATATATGGCAAGGTCTTTAAAGATTCATTTTGCTTTTGGCACTATGAATGAGCTATAATCTAAGGTAAAATATCAAAATATATATGGCATAAAATATCACACAAAATATAAGTAGTTTTAAGGTTTCGTAATTTTGACACTGTTGAACAAGGGTGGACAAAAGTGTCCAAAAATAACATGCCCACCCTACTCTTGACGGAGCTAGTCGGCGGATAATCGTGCTATTTGAATTCATTTGCGTGTCTTTGAGCGTACCTGAACGTAGGAGTAACATGGTTGGTCGGAAGAGGGATATAAAATATTCCAAGCACAGGATGTTTTAGAACCGAATGAAATTGATTTGCACATTGAAAATGGCTGAACAGAAATTCATGATTTTTAAGTTTGACATCAAACTTTTAATCTTTTGATTACAGCATTAAGCTTTCGATTGAGAGCGAAGAGTACTGAAAGGAAAAACAAATTGGTTAAAGATTCCCAAATAAATCCAAAAGTTTTGCACTCGCACGCAAATGCGTCCAACAGGAGCTTCAAGAACAACTCTGTGTTCAAACTCAGTCCTTCTGGGATCAACGCTCTCCACCACACCCAGGACCGTCACTGGCTAAGGTTTCTTTGTCCAAGGGTATTGCTTGATTTTGTTGGCTTTTTTGCCAAATCCAGACACCTGCTCTTCCTCTGGTTGTCTTGATCTTGTACTTACTTGGTACCCCTGTTGATGCCAAGCATCCTGGCAATGTCTACCCTGTTAACGCCAGTACTCAGGTTGTGAATAGAAAGCTCTCGAATCTTGTCCATTTTGAGCAGAAAACGATGCCAAATCAAAACTGCTATGTGATAATCATTGAAAGAGAATTAATTGCTTTTTCTCAGTTCAAAATTTCAGCAAAATTGAGTGATACATTAAAATGTATAAATTTTTGGGACCAGAATTTTGTTAGACCCTGTAATTTTTGCACAAAAAGCTCAAAGAAGCGTCTGATGAAAATTTCTTGCGTGAAAAGTTGTTGGGATACTTTTAATTGGAGTCTAGGTGCAGTACCATATATGTAGAGCATCCGCTTCCGCTGTGCTCATCCTCAAGCTTCTTGCCAGTATCGAAATTGCACCATAAGTGGCTACTTTAAAAGCTGAAATAGGCGAACCTGTGGTCATTCCCGGGGGTGAGATAATTATTGACATTGGCTGTGACTGATAACGGTGGGGGAATATCCCTCATTTAGCACACCCATCATCAGATGGCAGGCCGAGCCAGAGAAGTACCATTTGACTCCGTTACCAACAAGAAAGCTTTCGATTGCAATTTTCTTTCCCTTTTGGAATCTTGTTTTTATAATAATGATAATAATACAAATATACATAAAGATACATATGCATTTGTAAATGATAATACAAAGTTCCTAAATTTGCCAGGCTATAATTTGAAACTCTCGCTAAAGACATTAAGTTTAGTCTAACATTTTAGATTGATTATTGCTGAACACTTAGCCCATAGTGCTATGGCCAAATAATTTACTCATGGGTATCAAAGAGGTCATCCAACAATCCCTTTAAATTGCCCTTTTTAGTAAGTAGCTAATTTAATTGTAATTTTGATTTTTTGGGCCTCACATAGTCTTGTCAAAAAGTTAAATATCCCTAATGATGCCCATTTTTGGGCACAAACCCTTCTGTTTGTGCCTTCTGCCCAAACTTTGTAGCCCTAAGCCCCCCGCTGGTCGCCATGAGCCCCACGCATCTTTTAGATCGTATGCTCAGGTGGCGGCCAGAGTTCCTTCTCCCTCTTCTTCTCCCCTTTTACCCTCTCCTCAAAGGTTCTCTTATCCTCCACCTAAGGTTAGTTTTGTCCAAAAACAGGATTTTTTAAGGTTAGAGAGCCTAGTCAAAGATTTGATAGCTCTAGTCCATCGAAGGGCTATCTGCCCATAAAAGGGCTTTATTTGAATGTGCATTGTCTTATTTCCAAAAAAGACAGCACAAAGATCAAGGTTCTTGAGGAACTAGCTTTAGATAGGCAGGTCTCGTTCATTTCCATGACAGAAACCTGGCTTCGACCAGGGGTCTTAGATGAAGAGCTGGCCATGGTTGGTTTCAATTTAGTTCGATGTGATAGAGTACGCCCTGACAATCCCATTTTTCCGCATGGGGGCGTATGTCTATATGTTAGAAATGACCTGCACACTAGTCATGTAAAAATGTCTAATGGAGAAGTAGAGGTCTTAGTTTGTCATCTTCAAGGTCTTGATCTGTCCATTGTGACAATATATAGGCCCCCCCTCTTGTTCAGTAAGCTCGTTCTTGTCAGCTCTCAAATTCACTGGAAATGATTTGGATAAGGCAGTTTGCTCGAGAGTTTTCTTTGTAGGGGACTTCAATTTTCCGGCTAGCGTTGTAGAGTGGGAGGCTAGTCCTGATGTGTATATTCCCATTTCTAAATCGACATCTCAGTCGTTTGAAAAGCTGGAAGAATTTGCGATCTTGCACAATTTCTCCCAGCATGTTAGTGTAGCCACCAAAGCGAATAGCGTTCTCGACTTGGTCTTTTCCAATGACCCTGATCTGATCCAGTATGTCCATGTGACACCTACTAATCTGTCAGATCATCATGTTCTCGAAATAGGGACGACCATTACTCAAAAGCCGGCGTGCTCTAGAGTAAAACCGGCCAAAAAGGTCGGTTTGGCTAAGTTCAAGTTCAAAGATGAACATTGGCCGTTGATTATAGAAAGATTAGAAGAAATTGATCTGATTTCAATTCTGAAACAGGAATCGTCCATAGATGCAGCCATTGATAAGTTAGTTTCAGTTTTTAAGGAAGTTTGCTCCAGTTTAGCAATATCTGAATGTGTTCCGATAGGTGGTGCATGGACAAAAATTCCAAAATATAGGAAGACTTTGTTCAAAAAGAGTTGCAAACTAGCAGAAAGGCTGAAGAGCACTTCGAATCCAGTAATTGTGGGTAGTCTCCAAAAAAGTTGAACGTAGTTCAGGGTAAGATTAAGGCCTCCATCGAATATGACCAATTAAAAACTGAGAGCAAGGTGGTTCAGGAGTCCAGGTCGAATCCGAAGGCATTTTTCTCCTATGCGAACTCTAAGAGAAAAATGAAAAACTCTGTTGGGACTTTTGAGGTTGATGGGGAAGCCATTAGCAATGTAGAGACTATGGCTAACATGCTTGGAGATCAGTTCTCTAGTGTGTTTTCAACCCCACTGAGTTCGGAAGCAACAGCTCATTGCTCTGAAGATGAGTCTGTTGAGATTGACATGGTTAGTCAAGCTGAGCGTTTAGATGATCTTGTAGTCACAGATCAAGATGCTTTAGAGGCCATAAGGGACTTGAGGCTTTCCAGCTCTCCTGGTCCTGATGGGGTGACATCTCAGTTTCTGATGAGATGCTCACTGGTTCTCGCTCCTGTTTTCTCGTACTTGATGCGCTGCATCTTGGATCAGGGCAAGTTTCCATCTTCACTAAAGTTAGCTCATGTTGTTCCAATTTTTAAAGGGGGAGATAAGTCGCTCCCCAGTAATTACAGGCCGATTTCTCTCACTTCGAATATTGCGAAGGTGTTTGAGAAGATCATGAAGTTCAAACTTGTTGAATTTCTTGATATTCATGAAGTCCTTCCTCCTAGCCAGCATGGGTTCCGAGCACATTTTAGCACGGTTACCCAACTGATTGAACATATAGAGCAGGTTATTGAGGGGCTGGAGAGCCATGAATCAGTCGATGTAGTTTATCTCGACTTTGCCAAGGCCTTTGACAAGGTAGATCATGGCCTTTTAGTTAACAGGCTCCATGAGATTGGGATCCAAGGCAAGGTTCTCAATTGGTTAAGAAGTTTCATTTGTGGTAGGAAACAATTAGTTAAGGTTGAGGGATCTCTTAGTGACATACATGATGTCAAGTCGGGTGTCCCTCAGGGCTCCATTTTGGGCCCTCTCCTTTTCATTATCTTCATTGCTCCGCTTCAGAAGCTTGGTAGTTGTAATGTCAGTATCTCTTCTTATGCTGATGACACAAAATTGGTAGTTGGTAGGAATGGTCAGAACTCCGGTTGTCTGTTAGAGGTCCTAGATCAAATCTACTCCTGGGTTGTTGCGAGTAGCATGGCACTGAATGGAATGAAATTCCGCTCAATGACCTTTGGGTCGACGCCATTAGACACTCCACTATTAGATGATGAAGGTAAGGACATTGAGCAGGTCTCATCCATGAAGGATTTAGGTGTAGTCCTCCAAAATAATGGAAAGTTCGATGAGCATATCCAATTGAAAGTTGGTAAAGCTTTTCAAACATGTGGTTGGATATATCGCACGTTTAAGTCCAGAGATAGTATCACGATGCTAACTCTGTACAAGTCGATTGTTCAGCCGCATCTTGAATATGCCTCTCCCATTTGGGCTCCAAATAGTTCAGCAGGTTTGCAAAAGCTCGAGCAGGTCCAAAGATGTTTTACTAGGGAAAATTGAGGATATGAGAGAGCTCTCGTATTGGGAGAGGTTAGAAAGGTTGGGGTTGTACAGTTCTCAGAGAAGGTACGAAAGGTATCTGATATCATACGTTTTCAAAAGCATTCATGAGCTCTGTCCCAACCCAGGATTTAGGGTCAATATGTAGGCGTAGATCCAGTAGCAGGGTTTAAGTCAGACTTGGACAAGTTTCTGACTAAAATTCCGGATCAACCTTATATTCAAGGATTAGCCAGATCAGCCAACTCCAATTCGTTGGTCGATCAAATAATGTATAGAAACAAAAGGCAAGTAAAATGAATAATCTTCTCGTCTTGAACTGCTGGGATTCCAATCCCGGTAGTTGTAAGGAAGTCCGCAAAAAAAAAATATGTGACTCTTATCTTATTCGCCAAACTTCAGGTCACGCTACTCCAGACTTTCACGGATGAGGTTATGTGATAAGAAAAGTCCACGTTCCGAGACTAATTCTTTATCATTGACAAAGTTTTAATTGCCAAAAAATCAGAAAGATATTTAGAATATCTAACGTTTGGTCATGAGATGTGACCTTAATAAGTCAAGGTTGGGTAACATCTGGATATAGTCAAACTATTCAGGGTGTCGAAGGGCGGGTATATATATGGGCATTTGATGAGAAATGACACAATGGAATTTTGGTTTCGGTTCTATGTGTTCCTCAGCTCTGTGACATCAACATTTTTAACATTGGTCATATGTCAACTTCAGTATTTAGGTTGATTTGAAAACTATGGGTAACACACAGGCAAGTAAAGTTCCATCCTGTTCTGAATCACCAGCGCGCGTTCCAAGCACGTTGCTGATACCACCGCCTGGAAAGCAATGTCTTCTCCTAGACATGCTGCCCAACGACATTCATTTCGAGATCATTCACAGAATTAGGTCTACTAAGGATCTACTGGCGCTCATGCGAACCTCAAAGGCATTCCATTCCTTGACCGTAGCATACATTGAGCATTATTGCGCCACTGACAACCGCCTTGAAAAAGTGGGGATATTCATGCAGATGAAACCTCTCTTGATCCAAGAACTAGCTCTCAAGCAGAAGATGTTGAAGAATCCTGGCCAGACTACACTTTTACAATTCAAAGCTGTCCGTTGGTTCCAAGGAGATGACCCTACTGGTGAAATCATTGACAGGGTTCTTGTGGCTCAGATCCAGAGCTTTGCCCACAAAGATAATAGTAACTACTTTCAAGTCATCCATGACGAAACCTTAAACCGTCAGATCGTCCACTTGCATACTGTCTGTTGGCTGCATTTTGAGCACACTTTTCGTGACTTGCCTCCTGGGCGATACCAGTGCTCATTGAGGATGAGAGCAACGCCCCAACTGAATTGGTCAACGTTTGGTGCCAGTCAACCTCCAGGCTCAATTGAGGTACGCCAAATCACCCAAACCCACGGATCGCCGGAGGTGTTGGTTTCTCAAGCAATGCAAGCCAATTGGTGGAGCCAAATCCGCGCTCGGCAATTCGATGGTTCCAATTTGGAGAATGCTACGTTACACTTTGAGTCAGGGACAAGCTGGTTTCATGTTACCTTGACTCCATTTCAATTGGAACGTTGCTCTGATATACTTTTCCAATTTCGCGATGTGGATCATCCCTTTTGGAAGTCAGGCCTAGATTGGGATTTTATTGAGCTGCGCAAACTGTCAAAGTAATTTGTATGTCAGATAATGTATAAGTTTCATTTGTTTTCGAGGAGGTTCGAATTGTTTCTGAAGTTTTGCTTTACTCAAAAGCCTCGAATTCATGAAGTTCGAAATGGCCCAAGTGCTTTTCGAATTCAACTTGGAACAAAAATGTAAGCTCTATGCATTCATTACTTGGAGCATCAAGAAAGAACCTTTTGAAAATTCAAATGAAAGAAAAATAGTCAGAAATTTTGGTTCCCCATCAAACGAGGCCTTTTTGCATTTTTGGAAAAATTATCGGGGGAAAGTATTAAAGGAAAAAACATACGTAACTCAATCAAATGCTCGTCATTTATTGAAGTTAGTTGAGTGCTTTGTGCACATAATGCCTTATTAGCTGCGAATCAAGGTTTTATCGCTTGTTTGCTACAAATAGAACAAATAGAAGAATTGGCTGATATGGAGATGAATTCTATGGTTTCTCTTTAATAGTAATCCATATATGAAAGGTCTTGTTCAATTTGTTGAAATTTTTTGCCTCTTCTCTGGGGCGTAAATTTGGTCATGGAGTCCAGGCGAGTTATCATCGAGACTTATATTGTTTATTGCTTGAAACCACCTCAGCATCACAATGATAAGATAAAGTATGGGTGAAAGACAAAAGGAATAAAGCACATATTCCAAAAAGGGAAAATATGAAGGAAAGTCAAAGAAAAGATAAATGAGGTGAAAAGTATATAGCTTTAGGAATACATTGGGCCACCATCCTAGCATACAAAAGGTCAGCGCCTGGCATTAAAGGAGTAGCAGATATGATAATAATATTGAAGCTGGACACTCCAGAAGCCCGTCGTACTGTAACACGCAACAAACGTTTGGAGGGCATCTGTAACAAGTCGAACTGGTAGGAGTCCTTGGATATTCCATGTTTTTGCGGGCCCTTCCAAGCACGGACTTCTTAAAAGACTTCAAGGAAATTACTCCATCGACATGAACATTCCATTCATTTTTTTTTACTTTTTTCCGGACCTTGCCATTTGTAATATTAAATCAAATCATACTTGATATCAAAACTGATAGTATTAGCGAGTAGTTACACATGGTGCTCCTAGGAATATCGAACAAATTTGATAAATAAATGTGTATATATTGAATTTTCTATATCTTCACTTTCAGTTTTGAGGCAAGGCTTCGTCGCCTCAAAGTTTTTGTGAAAGTACCTTTAAGATTTGAATAGAGGGGACACACACTCACAAAAGTCGTCACAGAATCTAAACCCATTGAGATCCCACTTTTATTTTTGGAGTCCTCATAAAGCACACATAGAGCCATGTACAGGCAACAGGCCAAAAAATTGAGAGAATCCTGGGACTCTAACATAACTTGGGACTCGTCCACGCACTAGCCTTTGCACATATCTTTACTGCAGGCTCTCTCGACCTTTGCGTCGTTGCAGGTCGAGCCGTAAGGAGGGTTTTAGCGACGACGTTATAAGTAACCCGTTGCTTTTTGAGTAGCGCCACCGGGGACATGTTGAATTTCTTCAAAATTAACGGTATCGGTGACGGAACGGTTTTTAGCCCCCTGGCTACCGTTACTTTCTTCTTCCTTTACAACATGCAATTGTGGAATACTTGCCTTGTATTATGCTAACTTTTTAAACCATGACAAGAAAGATAAAAAGGTGCTTGTGAATACCCAGTAACTATAGGCCGATTTATCACACTTCGAATATTGCGAAGGTGTTTGAGAAGATTAAGTTCAAACTTGTTGAAATTCTTGAGGTCAATGAAGTCCTTCCTCCTAGCCAGCACGGGTTCCGAGCACATTTTAGCACGGTTACCTAACTGATTGAGCATTTAGAGCACGTCATTGAGGGACTGGAAAGGCATGAGTCAGTTGATGTTGTCTACCTTGATTTTGCCAAGGCCTTTGATGAAGTAGATAATGGCCTTTTGTTGAATAGACTTCATGACATTGGAAACCAAGGCAAGGTTCTCTATTGGATAAGAAGCTTCATTCAGGATAGGAAGCAAATTGTTAAGGTCGAGGGATCCCTTATTGCAATAGCCTTGCAAAGAACCTAGTAATAGTCTATTCTTGGGTTACTGAGAGTAATATGGCCCTGAACGGAATGAAATTCCACTCAATGACCTTTGGGTCAACTCCTTTGATTACTCCACTCGTAGATAATGGAGGTAAAGGCATTGAGCAGGTCTCATCTATGAAAGATCTAGGTGTAGTCTTCCAAAATAATGAAAAGTTCGATGAGCATATCCAGTTGAAGGTGGGTAAGGCTTTTCAAATGTGTGGTTGGATATATCGCACGTTTGAGTCCGGAGACAGCATCACGATGCTAACTCTGTGCAAGTTGATTGTTCAACCACATCTTGAATATGCTTCACCCATTTGGGCTCCAATGTGTTCAGCAGGTTTGCAAAAGGTCGAACAAGTCCTACAATGTTTCAAAAGTAACAACACAGGAATGAGAGAGCTCTCGTATTGGGAGAGACTAAAAAAATTGGGACTGTAGTGTTCAGAGAAGGTACGAAAGGTACGATACTGTACGTCTTCAAAAGCATCCATGAGCTTTCTCCCAACCCAGGATTTAAAGTCAATTCTAGTGACCGTAGAGGCTTAGTGTGCGTTTTGAGAGCACCCTCAAGCCCTCGAGAATCAAGGCTAGTTCGAACAATGAAGTCCACATCTCTTCTTTCTCGGGCTCCTTCATTGTTTAATTTGCTTCCCTCTAATATATATAGGGAATACGTAGGCCTTGTTGATCCGGTAGCGCCTTTCAAGTCAGACTTGGACAAATTTTTAGATATCATTCCAACCAAATCAACCCTACATTCAAGGACTAGCTCGGTCTGCCAACTCAAACTCGTTGGTGGACCAAATATCGTATAAAGATTAAAAGGTAATAAATAGACGAATAATAAGCTTTCATTTTAATAGTACTGGGAATTACATGCCCTGTAGCGGTTAGAAAAGCCCGTGGAAAAAACAAAAATGGAACAAAATACGTTTTGTACAAGACAAAAAAGGGGAACCAAAGAATTCTCTTATCCTCGTCATTTGCTTCACTCCGCCATATTCACTAAAGTTTAATAAACTGTAAGAAAAAACACTTTAAAACATTTTTTTGCACTTTTAAGCCAGCGTCCAAGGTAAGGGTATCCGTAACGGTAACGGTCAAGTATTGCTGTTTTAGAGAAGTAACGGTAACGGTTCAAACCCCGGTCGTAGTGATTATTGTTAAATAAAAGAGTGTCAGAGTGCTTCAGAGGTAATAAACTAATATCTTTAAAGTGGACCTTGAAGGCAAAGACTAAATCCAAAAAATAGTGGTGGGACGAGTCCGGCAAAAGTCGGACCCGTACAAATCCTCTGACTTTTTTGTCTTTTAGCCAAACTCGCCGAGTCCGGATTCGAGTCTTTTACTAATGTCTGGTCAAGCAAAAAGACTCGCCTTGCGCAATTTAAAGAAAAAAGTAATAATTTAATCTAACCAGTCCGCACCCGATCCCTTCATAAAGACCGGCCAATTCCTCCGAAATCGACTAAAATATTCGAGTGTACTCGAGTTCGGATTCGTCCTAGCACTACTAAAAACATTCGACGTGCTTAAAGAGACAGCAACCGCGGTTTCCTCCAGCGGTTTGGAATCAAAAAACCATCCTGATGAGGAGAATGATAAATAATAGTATTTACGTTCTAGCTCAAACTATGCTCCATATTAAGGAACATGCCACTGAAAATATAGTTTATAAGGTATCATGAGGGACTTATGGGAGATTTATGATCTCGTGTTCTATTCCTCTTTTTTACTTATCGTCGTGAACCTTCAAATCAGAGGAATATTATCAACAAAATTACTAACTTTATCATACCAATAATTGCCGAAAGTGACTAACTGATTGATCACACACTAATGCCAAATTTACCAGAGCAAATCAAACGTTTGACCATGTATTTTGTCGAGTTGTTGAAAAACACAAGGCGAAAACTAGTATGAAAAGTAAACCTTTAATAATAGAGGAGAAAGCCAGCAGCAAGAGCTCATTTGCATAGTTCGCCAACAGTGGATAATACAAAATGTCATCAGTGGTTGTGGTTCATGTAACAGTAATGGACGGATTTGACCCAGGTCCTTCATCTTCCAGGACTATCACGAACCTTGAATGAGGTGCAAGCCAAACAAAGATCAAAGTTTAAGTCACTATATCAATTCGTTGATTCGATGACCCCAGGAATATGGATGAACATGTTTAGGATGAGAATTGCCATTTTCATTCAGAATTTTCATCGTGAATTCTCAACCTGGTCGTGTCCATCCACATTCCCGTGCTTCATGGTTAAGCCAACCCACCTGGAATAGAAGTGACCGTGAATTTGAAACCATCGCCTCGAGTGCCTTCATTATTTTGGTTCACAAAGAATTGCGCTGTTATAGTATCACCCTGGGAGGTGAAATTTCGATCTCGGTTAAAAGTACCACACATGGTAAAACCACCATCTCGAACCTCGGGTAATACGAGTTTGTCATCAACACAACTAGGTCTGTCACCAGGCAAATCAAAATCATCTTGTTTCAAGTTCATTAGTATTTTGCGACTGGTATCCGTTGACTGAAAAGCGACAAAATACTTTCTGTAGTAAAAGGGCCATTTCAAGTCAATGTAAACTGTTACCGTAAACTTGAAGATGCATTGGTAACCCTCAGGTCCCTTTGCATTGGGGTACGTTTTGGCTGGAATTGAAAATCTCGGCGATTCGAGCATAAAAGAGCAAGGACCCGCACCATCGGGATCAAATGTTATGTTATGGACAATCAAACCAACTTGTCCATCTGGAGGACATTCGAGCGGAACCGCAGATTCTCCAAAACTGATGCAAGGGCGAGAAGGCGTTGACGTCCCTGTAGTTGAAACAGCGGGTGCTGTAGTCGCTAGAGGCAAAAGAAACTGATTGGATAAACACTTAAACTGCACAATTTAGATGATTTTGTATAGTAATTTCGGATCTTTAACCCATGTTTAAACTAAATTTGATTCAAAGTAAGTCCTTGATTCACTCAGGAAATACAAACAATTTTTTGTTTTCGAGAAATTCGAGAAAGGTGACGAATCGGCGGTTGAGATTTCCATAACTGACGAACTTCTTGGTTGATGGAAATTGCAAGAATATTTTTTCCTCGAGGCCTAGCCATGAAAGAAGAAACAGATTAATTTAAACGAGCAGGCCTACACAGAGGATTTTATATAGCGTCCTAAGCATTTAACCGCATTTATGGACAAAGCAGTTGAGATTGAGGGATTTTGCGTTGAAATATTGGAAAATATTCCGTCTGTTGTTTAAAACTTCAATTTACTTACAAAATAGATCCCCACAGTATTTCATCCTTACATGGCCCCGAAAGGGAGTAACCGTTCTGCGTGCATCGCCCTTTTCAGCTCTGGAAAATCTTACAAATTCATCATAAAGAACCTGAATGTCAATATGGAATTTACTTTTAAAAAAGCGATTGCCGAGACAGGCGAGGACAAGGAAGAAAGAGAACGACATCGACAAGGACACTTCAGCTCATCAAGGCTGTGACAGCCAAAATCAGACGAAATCCTTCCCAAGCTATGACCGAGGCAATTCAAAAAAGGACCTTAAGAAAAAGGGCCACAAGCATCAGAGAAACAGCTTCTCTCCCCTGCTACGAAGAAAAAGAGAGCTTCAAGAGTTCGCGACCTTCTTGTTTGGTACGCCCGAAATCATGAAGATGTAGTCATTTTTAGTGGTGAATAAGTTTCCTTAGCAAGAAGAAGTTTAATCGTCAAAATGACAGGATCCTCTATCAGCATCCTCGAGCAGCCCTGAAACCATTGTGGATGTCCATCGGACCCAGAACACCGCCTCTATCATGGTATGGGGTGCCGAAGCCTCCAATTTGTTTTCAGTTTTGCAAGTTTGGTTGATAACGATCCAAGAATTTCTTTCGGGGCCGTTTCTGGGAAATTAAAGACCTCTTGTTGACCATTCGGCTCATTGCTACAATTGATTTCTGGTATCATTTCTACAAGATGGGAAAAGGGGATGGGAAAAGGCCAATTGTTAGTCCAAAAAATGATGAACAAGGGCTCTTCTAAGGAACGGGGTAAAAATGTTGAACAAGCTCAAGAACCCAGTTCCGCCAAATATGATTTGGTTCTTCTCCAACGGTCAAGTCTCGAAGAGACAATATCACAAGTGGTTGGCCAAAAACACGCGAGATTCCCCAAAGTGATGACTACCGAGTTTCCTGCTTAAGCATTGTGATCAATTCGGAGGGGGACAAACTACATTTTCAGCGAGGCTTCAAACTATGACTGGATGTACTTCTTATGATTCTGTGAAATAGAATTGAGCTAAGGCCGCCATATTTTATTTCTTAACTCACAGGGAAATCAGCTTACTTCCTTTCATTTATTCTTTTATCTTTGACAGACCAATCATGAGTTATGGAGCTTCAAAGTGACTGCAAAATTTAGATAGCCCAGCATATACCAGGTGTACCATAAGTCCTCGGACACGTCTTTAAAACCTTGTAGCCCAGTGATTAAGAAAGATATTTGAAAAGAATGAATTGCAGGGGCTTCTTGGCGTTATAGAAATGCTAAAAAGGTTAGAAAAATGAATTACTCTAAACTGTTTACTTGTCATCTTTTTTCAATACCATTTTAACCCTCGACTCCATGTTCTCCAAGTCGACCTTGTTGAAGTTGTTTGTGAAATTTGGCCGAGGAATTGTGGCACATCCAAAACATGCAAAGCTATTTTTGGGGGAAACAAGACTCTAGCCTTGTGCAGTAATGAGCAGACGTGACAAAATCAGTTCAAGCTTTTCTCTCAAGGCAAAATACCTCTCTTATAAGCACAATGTAGGCTACAAACCTGAAAATTGCTCAAGAAATATATCCCCTTGGTTTTCTCTTTATCCTTGATTAAGCCAACTTACTAGTTGATGTTATAAGTGTGAAGACTTCGAATTATTTCAAAAAGACATCACAACAATGAAAGTTTAACTCCAAATTACCTTGATACCAAAAAATGCTCTGATGCTATCCAATTCTGTTACTTAACGGATCCAATGGGTTTTGACGATGTTGAAGGTTGACTAATCCCAAGCGATTTCTTACACTTTGCCCATCTGACGATGTGAAACTCGATAGATTCTTTATTTTTCCTATCAAATGTTTTTTTTGTCAAGCAAAAAAACGAAGGCTTGAAAATAAAACAAATATCCCTTAAGCTTGTTTTGCGATCATCCCGTTTTTTCAATCATTGTATCTCGTTTGACAGTTATCGCCCTCAAATCCGTCGATGCCACCTTCACCAAGTTCCTCAAACGATACCTATGCGTGCCCCAATATGCCGACAATGCATGGACGCATTTTCTATGCGAAACCGAGCCCCTCACCATCGGGCTGGCAAGGTCCAACACTGTTGGGAACCTGACCTTTCCGGAGGTGGTGTCCGGACACAAGCTGTCCTTTCCGGTCAAGGACTTGATAACACCTTATTGCCCTTGGCCCGACATCCCTTCGGAATATTGGCGGTCACACACCTCTGTTCGGCTCCCGGCCAAATGCCATCAGCGACAGGAGTTGACAAATGATCTGTTCAATCTGGCCCATCCAATCTACTGCAATAACCAAGATTTTCATCATTTACCTCTACCTACCCGTCTTTGTACTATCTGTAACTCACCTCTTACCTTTTTTCATGTGCATTGAACCAATTCTAGCCATACTCATTGTGATATCACTTTCTAGTCAACTATTTTATTGCCTTAACCTTCTTGACATTTTTCTTGTTTTATCAACAAACCTTTGTATAATGTATATACATCAGATTTTATTTTATAGTTATTTTTACGCCATGACATGACCAAGAGTTGCAATAAAGATTATATATATATATATTTTACAAGAAAGGCAACAAATCAAGATGTACTACTTTTGCCTTTTTCACTCATTATTTTTCCGAGCCTGGCATCTACATGTAAGGGTTCTCATACTTTACATTTCTACTGATGGGCTGCATGGAAAGGAAGCCGATATTTTTTATTTTCATTCAAAACGTAAGTAATTCATGACGTACTGAGTCATTTATTTCGCAAACAAAGTCTTGTATTTCTGATTGAGACAGTCGTTTCATTTGAAGTATTGGAATTGAAACTTTCGCATAGTTCTAAATTGGTTTCGGTTTACACAATCCCTTGATATGCTTCAGGGATGCCCTCAAGGCTGTACATGCTTTGAGCATTTATTGTCTGTTCAAAAAGTTTAATTTGTCATTTAATATACACTGAAAGGTACATTGGGCAAACCTCTATTAGATATAAAAATAAAAAG
This sequence comes from Tigriopus californicus, assembly GCF_007210705.1. Taxonomy (NCBI): domain Eukaryota; kingdom Metazoa; phylum Arthropoda; class Copepoda; order Harpacticoida; family Harpacticidae; genus Tigriopus; species Tigriopus californicus. Next base: position 1,897,565 of record NC_081441.1, on the reverse strand, counting down.
GGCTAAAAAATTTCTTTCATAAGGGTAAATTAGGCAAATATCAATCTACAAGTTTGAAGGCCTGGGTTTTGTCTAATTTTGCCACCAAACACTTCATGGTTTATCAACAATTTAAATGGACTCATGATCTTGTGAACTTGGACGCATGACATTTGCTTTAGTTTATGATGTTATATTACATCAAAATTTGTGGATTATGCTCTATAAAACACATGAAAAATACTAATTTGCAACTTATGTTGAATATAAAATGCTTTTGATAAGTCTCATGATAAGACTGTATATTTGTTGCAGTAAGATAATATATTTCATAATTCAATGATTGAATTTGTTGGTTACTACATTGTTATCATGAAACAATTATATGATGTAAGGCTTAAAACTTTTTGCCTGTTTAACTAGTTCTGGACACGGTGCAGTTACTTTTGGACACCTGAAGCTCATTTTCGGACAATTTTGGACATTTGTCCAAATCTGTGCCTATACATATATTTTTCAAGATTACCCACACAGAATCAACGGGAGCTGACAAAGGAATTTTTGAATCTCTCCTTTGCAATGACCAAGAATTTCGACATCTCCCGCTTCCTTTCTGCTTTTTGAAGGTCCTCTTTTCATTTCTTCCATGTGCATTGTAAGGGTTTTGGGAATTTTCTCATTGATTGCAATTTTAACGATGTTTTTCCAAATTGACTGTTCACGTTTTCAAGCTCATCTTTAACACTTTCATACATCTATTCTGTGGTATTTTAGCCTGGTTGACTTATCAATTAGTCGTTATTTTTTTTTTCAGATTCAGAAATCAATCATTTTACCCGAAATTGCAACGGAAGCCATTGGCGTTTGTTGACAAGACCGAATGAAGATTGAATTACGGGATTTCATAAATATGCTTGAATAGAAAAGATTCTCAACTTACATGCCAATGTGCTTGTTGACGATCCGGTAGTGGTTGTCAGCATTGCTGTTGACGGCGATGACGACGAAGTGTTCGTGACTAACGTATTTATGGAAACAATTAGAGTAGTTGATGAAGATGACGATGCACTTGAGATCGAATTATTGAAGCACAAACAATCATCGAGCGAAGGGGTAGTGCCAGATCTTTCTTCAAAATCTGCAATTGGTAGAGGAAATTTTTTTTAGTGAAGCATCAAAACGTAAAACCCTACACTTTACCTTCTGAATAGCCAAGAACATGGCCAAGAACGATGAAGAGATTCACGGCCCCACATAGTTGCCTTGTGACCAAAATCATAATGAGACTGGAGATACCCCTGCTACTATTTCCAATTTATCGGTAAAAAATGCCTGATCATGTTATGACATGCCTAAATGACACGTGCTCAGGCTAATAAAATATTAAGTTTCGTTACATTAATCCCTGATAACTAAAACGCTATTAAAGTGGCTAGCCAAAATGATTTAGATTCAGGTCGGCTCACCAATGATATTAATGAAATGAATTTACTTGTACAAACAGTTGTTTGGGCAGGGCAAAAGCAAAGAAATTACAAGAAAACGTTCATTTTTACATAATGAAGTGATTTGTTTTTCACATTTGACTTCTTGGGGTCTTGTGCGCAAAAGAATGCAATCCCCTTTTCCACGAAAGTCAAAATTCATAAAATATCTGGTCACACGGCGCGTTCGAATTTGCCGCTTTAGGATCGTTTTTGAACCAAGATATATAGAAAAACAGCCTTAAACGAAAGGCTGATTTGAGACTGTTATTGAAAAACGATCGAAGTCTTGTTAAAGCCTTAACAGTGAGTCATCTAATGAATAGAATCGTGCAAAGAGATCGCGTGATCAATATCTTTTTGACCTTGGCAATAAGCTGATCAATGAAAGAGTGCTCGTTTGGTGCAACCATGGAAGCCTCAATTTAACTGGAGGTCTATTCAATTGTAGCCGTATACCCCGGTAGGTTTTGAGTTGCATATTTCAAATGATCTAAAGATATCCTAGAGGCGATGGGTAACCCTCTGAGCGATTGCCGTCAAATCAATGTCTGAAAATGCAAGTGAGCGCAGTCTTAAGGTCAGAACCAAGGTTGAGGGCATCCTGACGGCCGGCAAAGGACGTTGGTGAGCCTTTCAGTGTTCATCCTCAAACCATTTGAAAGTGAAGAACCTCATGCAAATGTGATAAATCCATTTAGAGACCAGACCAACAGAACGACCTTAGGGCCGAAATCTGGAATTTCAAGAGTCAATCTCTCTGTGACCAAAAATCAGAGGATTACTAATGTCCTTTAGGGTAAAATCGGCTCATTCATGGTGTGGCGCTAGGATTTTCAATAAGCCCTGTTGATGAAAACTGGAGATTCAATATGATCAAATTATTCTTTGAGTAAAGGGAAAGGATTTTATGAAGCCACAAAGAGCAGCCCTTAATTTCTTAACACCCTGTAGATGTTGGGAGTAATCTTACTTGCGTTTCCAACTACAATTTTATCCAAATCAAATAAGTAAACGATAAAATATCACGCTTTCAAGGATTACATTTGGATCAAATATGACCACAAATTGCTATATAAATGGTTATATCTTAAAGCAATTGCCAAGAAATTTAACATTCTTTTTCTATGCCTAAAATACAAATGAAAATATTTCATTATTTAAAAACAGGTAGAAAAAACCGAAAATAGTTTGCAATATAACTTAAAACTGACTTGATGTCAATATTTCACAAGTGTGATGTCATACTTGTAAATCGCAAATTTAATTAAGCGTTATCTTGAATTTTGACAAAATTACATTTACGTTGAACGAAAACATCGCAAATACGTAGAAATTAATTATTGCAAAAAGTGACAAACTTGAAAGTTAAACTGTCACATGTATCTTTCAAATGCTTTAGGAACATGATAGAATAGTGTAGCTTTTGGCACTTAACTAAACTAAAAGACAATTTTACAACTTTTGTAAGTTCCAAGGGACATATTTTGCTACCTTTAGCATTTAAAGCAATCCTAAAGAAAAGGAGAAATGTTATTTCTTGTCGTTTTATTGAAAAAAGCGCAACCTTCAAGTTGTAGTAAGAAAACATCTACTAAATAGAAGTTAATGAAATTTTACGTCAATACATAACTAAGAGTACGTTTGATTGACTACGTTTTTGACGATGATGCATCTTAATGGACTTTACATTACTTTACACACTTATCCGAGCTACTTTTAAACATGTGTGTTTCACAAAAGTTTTTCCTTTTGTCTCTTTGACAAAGAAAAACATATTTAGATGTCTTGGCATTTGAGGAAATACTTAACCAGAAAATGTAACTACCGTGTCCATTGATACCTTAGATTGGCAAACCTGCGGTCAATCCCGAGGGTGAGGCAATATTTCGTTTGTTTATAGCGACCCTCATCATGTCAGCATGTAAAGGAAATAAAATTTGCCTGCATTAAATACTTGTAGTAATGGATAGAATGGCCAATGAATATCACAATTGCAATATGACTAGAAAACGAACTAATTCTAGTCTACTAGTATTTAATCTCTCTGTCCATTTTAAACCCTCATTTTTTACCCTTTTGCAATTTCTTATACACTCTTGTTGATACAATTTACTCATTGACATGACCAAGAACGACAATAAAAGACTATTACATCTAATTAATGTTGGGTGTTATAATGGAGAGGGGATATGCCTAAGTTTTACACCTTTCATCAGATGGACGGCTGAGCACGACACACTTCTGCTGCAGGAAACAAGGCAACTAGACCACATGCAAGGACGATTTAAAACTGATAATCATACGTCCTCCAGTGGCCCAGTCTTTCCACATTCCAGTGCAGACGCTCAAGATACCCCTGAGGATAGATTAATCAAGACGTCAGGGGCTAGTAGTGCTCCATATACAGTCAGTGGCAAAATATCCTGACTTGATGAATTCCTTGGTGAATGGACACATCGAGTATTCTTGACCCAAGCAATACATGGATTACTTTGATAGCTCTTGGAGATGAAGAGCACCTAGAAAATGGGCTTAGTTTCTCAGACCTATCTTTAGGTCTCCGGTCATAACCCTAATCAGGGCATTTAATCATAAAATGTGACTTTGGAGGAAAGTCGGTTATCCCTGCTTACACTTGTGGTCACTCTCCAAGTCAAGACGCTTTCTTATGGGGAGATCACTACTTCAAATGATGTAATACATCACTAGCTTGAGATTAATGATAAGGATATTAAAGATTATCGAATTCTCCTGTTTGCAAGGGCACCTTCTTGGCTCATTGCGTAGCTCTATATCAACGGTTGGACGATCCATTGTTTCCACAGAATATTAAAGAACAATCTTTGGGTGGAGATCATCCGCTATTGAATCCAATTTTACTAGAGGAGGTCAAACAATCTTTAGAACACCGGAAAAGCGCAGCTTGTGGACTGAATGGATTCTCTTTTCGTCATCTGAAAGCTATGCAAGATCATCTAACAACACCTCTTGCTCGAACATTTAATGCATCCCTCGAGACAAGTGTTCTCCCGAGAGCGTGCTTAAACTCCACCATACTTTTCATCCTTTAAAAGGACCAAGATCTGACCCAAACAACTATAGATCGATATCAATCCAAGACCCGTTCATGAAAGTTTATTATTCATTATTACACGGAATATTGTGCCAATATGTTGTTGAAGACAGAGGATTGTTGCCTGAAGAACAATTTGGGTTTTGTAAGGGCAAAAGAACGGTGGGATCAACGGCTCTTCTCCGAAGAGTGGCCTTTGGACGAATTTCAGTAAAACAAAGGACATACGTAGCATTTTTGGACTTAAAGATGGCGTTTGATGTTACTGACAGAGGAAGGCTATTATCGAAACTTTTGAGTCTTGGAATTCCCCGCCAATTTGCCTTGGTGCTGTTTAACATCCGGCAGATGACCCGATTGTTTCTTAAGTTTGGCCGGAAAGTTTTACCCAGCTTTACGTCTGTTGTATTATCCAACCATAATCTATGAAACTATGGAATGTGCATCTGCCTACGTACTAACTATCAGCTTGCTCCTGGAATATACAACATTGGCCATCTTGCCTGTAAAACATCTAGGCGTGTTCTCATATATATTCACATTGATATCCCGCCATAGAACATGGCGCAGTCGGTACAGACTACGTAAATCAGTTAAGTACCTTGCTCCCACTTATATATTGAAACCATCATATCGACTTGCGAGACCATTGAGTCGGCCTAGGAAATTTGGGATCGGAGAGTTGCCACGAGCGGCGTGGCGACCAGTGGTTATCTCTTGGGTCTTGAATGGGGCTAAACAAACAGTGACCTTATCCTGGCCATCAAAGGAGTGTCCCATCAGAGCCGAACCCAGCCAAAAGCAGTTGGTGCGGGTGCCGTTGCATGAGTGGCGTGTAACACGGCCATGGCTACACGTGATGCAAAGGGGGGAGTTGATCCTAACCTCGGTGAATGCCCAAAGGAACAGGGGCCAGGGGTTCCCCCACGGGAGGATGACAACCATGCGCGGTTCGCAACTCACACGCAGAATGCGGTGGTGGAAGTTGAAGCTGAGATTAGACGGCTCAAAAAGTCTATTCAAGGACACAATCTTCACATTCATCGAGTGATAAAAGGTCTGGAGAAAATAAACGTACCTGGAACATTCGCTAGAGACATGGGCAACCAAATATATGAAAGACTCGATATGATTTCCGGATTGTACCTTGACATCATTGAGCTTAAACCAAGCTTGGAGGACGAGATGATGGCCAAGATTGCAAAAGTTGAAGCCTCAGTCGGTAGGGCTTTGGAGGCAGCCGCCAAGGAAGCCAATTTAGAGGCTGGGTCAACACCAGTGTCCGTCACAAACGAGGTCCACGCATCAAGACATCACTTCAAGGAACAGCTGGGAATGAGGCCGCCCATGCTAACGCCAGAATTCACGCCACCTGAAGTAAAAGATTGGATTGACAATTTCAAATCGTTCTGCAAGGCATCCAAGGCAGATACATTGGACGTGAGTGAACAACGTGCACTATTTTTTATGCGGATGGAGAAGTCATTATCCACCGCCATCAAGGCGATGACGGAGGATGGAACAGATTTAGTGGGATGTTACAGAGCGGTGGAGGCCCGCTTCCTTGAGCTGAAGCCATTGCTGCAGCGACGCCTTGAATGGTTTGAGTTCAGAAAGAAGCCGATGGACCAATCAGTAAAAGATTTTTTGAC
>NC_081441.1:1888939-1891338 GCF_007210705.1 Tigriopus californicus | reverse complement strand
AAGCCGATGGACCAATCAGTAAAAGATTTTTTGACCGACCTGAAAAGACTGGGACGAGAAGCTGAGATTGATAAAATGACCACCAAGGATTGGTATATGTTCCACACAATTTTTGCGTGTCATCGAGATGAAAAGCTTTACGACAAGATCTTAGAGCTTGAATCCCCAACCCTCGAGAAAATCGTGAGAACGGCGGGATTGCATGAATCGAAGGAGCGGGTAAAGAAGGCACAAATGGCTATGAAAACACATACAGACATTGCAGCGCCGGTTTTTGTCGTGGACGAGGACAAAGAGACAGAGATCAATATCGTTAGACGGGGCTCTTGCCGCAATTGCGGGAGAGACCACGATCCAAGCACCTGCCCAGCCAACGGGATAGAGTGCTTCAGTTGTGGGAAACGAGGGCACCTCATTAGCGCATGTCGTTCGCCTCGTTCCCCGTCTGTTGAGCGTCGACGGCACTCTCCTAGAGGACAGGGTCGATCCCAGAGTAGATCGAGTTAGAGAAATTCTCGTTTTACACAACGATCGTCGAACTCGGGCCGACGAGATTATAGTGGAGGCCGCAGCCCGTCCATAACGAGAGTTTCTAACATCTCGGACGGCCAACAGACGCCAAGGATGCTTATGACTTGCGAATTTGGCAGGGAGGAAGCCCAAATATGGGTTATACCTGATACGGGAGCGGCAAGGACGGTGTTTCCATTTTCGGCCGTGCCCAAGGAGGTCAAAATTCGGCCATCCTTCACAAAGCTCAAAGCAGCCAACAATACTTCGTTAAAAAATGATGGAGCCTTCACTTTCTTTACATCAACAAGACGTGGTCCTCGTACGCTTATAGATGCCGTCATCTCTTCTGATGTAGTTGGAGCACCCCTTGTAGGATGGAGGGATCTAATGGCCATGGGAGTATTAGCTGCAACTTTCCCTCTTCCCATCACAAAGCCGCCGGTTGAATTCCAAGCGACTCCAGGTTTGACGGAGACAGACAGGGCGATGATCAAAGTTGTCCAAGAGGTAAGAGGAGCCTCAACAAGTACAAAAGAAGAGGTCGCGAAAATGCTTGGGGAAACTATCGCCAGGTTTCCAGACGTCGTGTGTACATCACTGGGGGGTTCATCAGGATCGATTAAGGGGCCAAAGATGAAAATTACAAGTCATTTCATCATACAAGATTTTATTTTCCTTTATTTTTTTTTTTGCTTTTCTCATCCCTATGTTACCCGCAAAATTTAAGTTACTCCTTTCGTCGCAGGGCCAGAAAGTAAAGGGGAGGTGTTGTATTATCCAACCATAATCTATGAAACTATGGAATGTGCATCTGCCTACGTACTAACTATCAGCTGCTCCTGGAATATACAACATTGGCCATCTTGCCTATAAAACATCTAGACGTGTTCTCATATATATTCACATTGATATCCCGCCATAGAACAACGTCAAGGAATGGGGTCCTTCAGGGAGATCCTTGCTCACCCCTGTTATTCAATCTCTTCGTTCACGATCTGCATCTTTCGCATCAAGGCGTCAGATTGTGGCACAAGGTCGTTGGATCATTGATGAAGGCTGATGGTCTATGTCTTTTTGGTAAAAGCGAGAGCAAGAATTGGGTTTTTGTTTCCGCAGTTACAACTCCCATTCTTCCTCGCCTTGAAAATATTTCAAACCTACATTTTACCTCTTTATGAATATTCTCTACCAGTTCGGGCCTCCTGTCCAGTTTCCAATAATGTCTGGGATGCAACCAATGCAATTCTTACGAAACTTCTGAAGCAGTATATCGGAATCCCCTTCATGTCAAACAATGCCATTGTCCACTTCCTGACATCAACCATCCCTCTAGAGGCATGGCTCAAAATTTTGGTCCAAAAAACAAGTGTCAACATTCATTATTGGATAGGCATTTGATGGAATCCGTTTTACACTATTTCACAAGATATCTGACTCCTCAGCTCCCGACTTCATCCCACTGATCCCATCCAACTTTTGGAGAAGCCGTGTACTTTTTAACATTTCAACGAACCCAGACTTTAGAAGGAGAAATTTTAGAGAGGTTTTAAACGGTGACCACTATTCCTTTTGTAAAAAAAGGAATATCATTCTTTACCAACTGAAACACGCATTTCTAGCGTTTGTGGTGAAGACCTGCATTTTTATCTTCTGACATACTTTGTAATAATGAACCAGAATTATGCAAGATCATCGCGATAATAATAAACATATAAAGATAACTTCACGCAATTGGACCAGGGCAAGTTCCCCTCTTCTCTGAAGGTAGCTCATGTTGTTCCAATTTTCAAAGGGGGAGATAAATCACTCCCCAGTAACTACAGGCCAATTTCTCTCACTTCGAATATTGCGAAGGTGTTTGAGAAGATCATGAAGTTCAAACTTGT
>NC_081441.1:1886093-1887476 GCF_007210705.1 Tigriopus californicus | reverse complement strand
TGAGACGAGCTTTCCGGCTGAAATGAGTCCGCGGGTATCGACGAATCTCGCCAAGCAAATAATCCTCAATTATGGTCCCTGGATCTTCAGAAACGCCTCTTCGACGATCCTCTATTGCTCCTTGAATCCCGACATCTCTCGTGGCTGACAGTAACTTCCTCCAATGGCTCTTTTGATGAGAGACTTCACTTGTCAAGGGTAGTTTTGTGAGTGTGTTGGCTTGGGTTTTTTGCCTAACAAGAAAGCTCATCATCTGTCCTTTGTGATGTGGGATATTTTAACGACGCTCTGAGGTTGGACTGAGTTTGCCAGACGGTAGGGAATCCTGTGTTTGTATGGATGGTAATCTATCTCTCCTTGGAGTCCAAGATGTACGAGTAGGCTTGTCTGAGGAAAGTGGCTTCTTCCTCCCTCTTCCAGAGATCTCTTTGTGGTCGCTTCAAGGTCTGGGTTGACAAACTTTCTTCTTTAGTTGGGATGAGGGTTGTATCCAAGTTCTTCCGTGTTTTCATGGGGGCTGCGTACATTGAAATGATTTTCCAACTCTCAAGTGCACGGAACATGTAGCATCAACTACTAGTGACCTTTCATTGCAACCTAGACCCAACTCTCCATAAATTCCTATATTCCCCAGTGCGTCTTCAATGCCCTCCAGTTCAACGAGCTCGTGGTCCTCGTCAAGCAGTTTAGATCATTATTGCCAGAGAGCACACTCCCAACGGAGGCTGGACGAGCTAACCGCGAAGTTGATTCAAAGCCCTTGCCCGGTGCACCTTCAGGGAGAAACTACGCATAGATGTAAGCCTGTTTAAAAGCAAAAAAGCCAAATGAAACAGACAACATGAAACAATTTTGCAAAAGTTTGAACCAATTACCAATGGTTTCAATATATTTCATTTTTTGAAAATCTTTAAAAACAAAAGCCCAAAAATTGTTTCCTTACTTCAAACCCCAAATTAATACCCTAAACCATGCAGATCTCTAGATCAAATTTGGTTCCTCTGGGTACTTTGTTTATTTTTGTTTTGTTTGTTGTGTCGCAATTGAGGGATATTCGCGCTTCGTCGTCACAGCCAACATAAATCATTACCTCACCCTCGGGAATGAACGCAGGTTCGCCCATTTAACCTGTTAAAACAGCAACTCATGCTATAATTTAAATAACGCAAAGAAGTTTGGACTTGGCAAGCCTGGGATTGCACCAGGATACGCAAATGGGAAAGTGGATGCTCTACCAATACGGTACCCCAGCAAGCCTGTCTCTGGATGCTTTATTTCAGCTATCTCTCAGGGTGAAGAGTCCTTGGCTAAAATCCAAACACTTATGTATTTGTTCTTTTGTGTGTAAAGTAATAAGATTCTAGTTGCATTTTCAAGAAAGGC
>NC_081441.1:1875755-1886042 GCF_007210705.1 Tigriopus californicus | reverse complement strand
GACGCTCTTTCGTGGTCACACTCGAAGTCCAAAACCATGAAGGGGAAACGTCGCCGTGAAGATAACGTGTCTCTTCTCGTCTTCAAAGCATTCGCATAAGAGGTGGGGTGGGCTGATGGTGAGTCCGGGGGGATTCCTTCATTGTCCTCGGTGTTTATGAGGGCCATTTCTGACACGCCTCTAGAAGGAGAGGCGGTCCTTGGGCGTTCCAGATGGGGAAGAACGGGTTAGTTTTCACACTTTCAGTACAAGTAAAAGCCTTGAAAATTTAACTAGAATCGAGAGTCGACTTGTTGTCGGCCTGATTCGTGGTGCTGGTGGTAAAAAAATGGCAAAATTGGCAAGTTTGCGGACGTGTATAGATTCTTGAGCCACGACCTCATCTATCAGTCTGGTAATGTGCAATATCTTCTTTGCGGAAAGATAAAATTTTTGCTCCCTTAGGTTAATGGTCAAACCAAGAAAGATTCCGATCTGCGTGGGTTCCATAGCTTTTCCCGGTTTTCAATTCAACCTGCATTTTTCCTTGTTTGTCGGGCGAAATTTAGCTTCTGTTCACAGTCTGCTTTAGGGTGACCTAATATAAGGCAATCATCGATATAAATGAAGGCAGCAATGCCGTGCGAGTGTAAATAAACCTTGATGGGCATCATGAGCTTTGTAAAGAAGTATACAAGGTCGGATATTCCAAGAAACGCTTCTCTCCACTCATAGAAACTGGTTCTCCCATTTGCCCAAGTCCATTTCATGCCCAACAAGGTCTGATGCTCTGTCGCCATCTTAATGTGATAGTACCCAGAGGAGACATCCATCGAACCCATCCACCAATCTTTGGGAAAGCAATCTGCAATTTTATGGAGGTGGCCCAAAGTGACTTTGCGCTTCCGAATGTAGTTATTTAATGAGCGGGACGCGTCGATAACAAAGCGTTTCTTTTTCCCACTACGTTCAACAACCTGAATAGGTAGAAATAAGTGAGGGGGTTTGGCGTCCTCGACAAATAACCCGTCTCTCAGCCCCTGGTGAAGCGATTTTTCAATAAATGCCACGTTTTCGGATGTATGGGCTGAAAGATTGTTAGGTAGGTGCACGCTTGGCGGAAACTGAAAAAGCGGGATCCTGTAACCGCAAATCAAGAAGTCTCGTAAGAAGTGGCTAATTTGAAGCAATTCAAACCAGAATTTTCGGAATTCCGGGCTGTGGATATGTCCTGCTACGCACACTTTAGCGGCGGAGGTGCCGCATTCAGAAAGAGAGAAGTTGTTTGAGTTGTGATCTAGGGAAAATAATAATTTAAACAAAATAAAAAACTGCAATTCTGGTAGTATAATAAGCAAACAAATTTACAGGAAAAGGAAGGGCCGTGAACAAAAGCTTAGTTTTGGTTAAAAAGAAAACACTCACCAGGCGTTATTGAGGAGAAAACCCTCATGGTGGCTTCGAAATACGATTTCGGGCAAGACAATCCCGCTGCCATTGACCTTGCAGGCCACAAGAGTGACAGGTTCCAGGTTTCGACTCTGAGTAAGGGGGTCTTCCGTGCCCACGATCGAACTTCGACAGACCCTGCGTCAGAACATGGACTGGATATCCCCGATCTCGGCCTTTTGAATGCAACACTGGGAATCAGGGTTCGCCAGAAAACGGCCTGAGGCTCCTTGTGGATGGAGGTTGTTTCTTGTTTCGTTTCAATTTCTCAACTCGCTTGAGGGCGTGTTGCGAGTAGAGATCGTCCCCTTTGAAGTCTTGGACCATCTCAAAACCGTTGTCATTGCATTCTCGCGCCATGGTGATTTCATGATCGGCTGCATGTGTGATCTCCACCAGGGTGGTGTTGATGACCCCATTCACTATCTTCGCCCCCTTGTCTAGCAATCGTGAGACTCTATCCAGGTTATGATGCGTTGGGGGGGTCGACCCCCACAGCTTGGCCAACCGAATATCCTTGGCGAGACCAAACATGCCGCAGGGTAACGTTTTCATGGCCCCCTTGGCAAATAACCATATCAGGCTGTTGTGCATTGCCATTCTACTAGTGGGATAGTTGATCCTTTTTAATTTCCTTGCTCGACCATTGACATAAGTCAAGGCTTGCTGCACCGACCCTGAAAGCAATGAATCAGTGGTTGGGTTGGATACAGTCTTCTCGCAAAATAGTGGTCTCGTGCGCCTTCAGAAGGGGGAAAGTGAAAGTCTTCACTTCTCATAAGGGTCTGTGATCAATCATACCGCTAGAGGACTTGGACTGGTCTCGGCCTTTAACCATTCATTGTTGTATAGTATTTGGATTAAGATTCTGGAGGACTCAAACATGATGTATGAGATAGTCGTTCTCAGCACCGCCATCTTGGCTGCTATTCTCACTCTCGTTTCTCGTTACTACCTTCGGGCGCGTTCCCGTGCTCGCTGGCTCGAGGGGCACTGTTCTTTCCTCATTCAGCGGATCCGCCGAAGGTATGGCGACGGGTTGCGTTTGCTCTTTGATGAGAGTAAGAACGTCTTGTCTTTCCTTGTTTTCCCCAATCAACTTATTGTATCTTTCCTCCAAGGTCTGAAACTGTTGTTCCAGACGAGCCAAAACCTGTTGTTCACCCAGTTGCTCAGATTCATCAGTTATTTTTAACAATTCGGCTTGGGCCGTTCTCAAAGTTTCCAAATGACTCTTTGCCAACGAGAGGAACCCCTGCAAAATGGTCGGATTTGGGTCCGACCTCGCAAATTCTTCTGCGAGCAGGGTATGGGCGCTGGACAACGCATCAACCCCATCGTTGCACTCTTTCGTTCTCCTTTTTCTTTCCTGCCGAAGGATCATTATTTTGGGCTTCGGTAAAGACATAATCGGAAAGGATATGGCTATTTTTCACTCTCTACACACAAGGAGGTGGCCAATGCCCTACATTCTTCATTTCCGTGCGTAACCCAATTAAGTCTACTCGTTTGTTTGTTCGGACAAGTTCAGCGAAAAGGGACAATTTAGTGGCAATTTGTTTCAAGATAACTCGTGGTGACACACTAAGAACTTATTTAGGCATGAAAAAATTCCAGCTCTTCGACATTGATGGAAAGTTGTAGAACTCCACCTGTTTATCTCACCAAACAACCATTAAAAACGATTCCTTCCAAGTTCCCTTGACTTAAAATACCAAATGCAAGTATCAATATGTCCCGGGCGTTTCTGAACAGATTCGAACATGCGGAGACATAGACATAGGAGTTGTAATTCCTCAATCAAAGGACACAGTGTGGCTCAGACAAAAAATGGGAATCAAAGTTGAAAATCCCGGGTCGCGGCACCAAAAAGAGAGGGTAGTATGTTCCGTACAAGGATGAGATTGAAGGTCTCCCTTTTCCAGATAAATTATTCTTAATTCCCAAAACAACAACGGAACATGAGACTATCCAGTCTCTGACCCTAGCAATAGGTTACCTGCCAAGATAGCGCCCTTTAAAGAGAGCACCTATTTTACTAGGGCTTAAGTTGTTTAGACCTATCTAAAGATCTCCGGTTATAGGGTTTTTAGAGCCAACACTACTGTCCCAAAGAATGAAGAACAACAAACTCGTGATATACCGTTTCACCATTAATTGTATTTCTTGTGTAAGTACAGTATTATACAATGCAAGACATGAAATTAGGATCTTACCTTATCTCGACCGTTTACTTCTCTACCTTTGCTTGACCAAGTCTTGAGGATGATTGCAACTGTACATGTATTGGGGGCATGAATTGGTACACCTCAACTTGAGTCTGGCTGTGTCATGGACACACGAACGAACGTGTGCATAAAAGGCAAACGAGTTGCCTATCGATAATGGGCCCAACAAGGCAAACGAAGTCGCCTATCAATAGTGCAAAAAAAGGCAAACAAGTTGCCTATCAATAATGGGCACAAAAAAGCAACCGAAGTCGCCTATCAATGATACGCAAAAGGCAACCGAAGTCGCATATCAATGTGTAAGCAACAAGGCAACCGAAGTCGCCTAACAATGAGTAAGCAAAAAGGCAACCGAAGTCGCCTATCAATGTGTAAGCAACAAGGCAACCGAAGTCGCCTAACAATGAGTAAGCAAAAAGGCAACCGAAGTCGCCTAACAATGTAATGCCTTGACTCAAAGAGACTGAATAAGTCTCGCGATATCGGAGAGGTGTATCCGTTAGTTGAAAATATAGAGGGGAAAAACCTTACAAACAAAACCACCCTCAAGTTTGGTCTACAATGGGGAATCCACGGCTTGTACTCCTGGGCTTCCCAGCATAGAGTCCTATCAGCGTTTCCGCCAAAGAGTCTCAACTTTGGGCACTATGCGCTATGCACCTTTTCTCTAATTATCGTGATTCCGAGAAACGTCAAACAAGTCCGTAAGTTTTACACTTCAACACAAGAAGATTCTTCTGTCTTGTGTCAAAGTTGAAGGAGCTTTTACTTGCTCCAAAGTGGAGCCAGAATGAAGTATAAACTTGTATTACGTTTCACTTCATCATATCAACTCTTTTTCTTTGCTCTGGGGACGTCTTTTTATACCCAAGGTTGATGTTCTAGAGGGAAGAGGGCCCGTGAATACAGGTTTGCACTAGAAATATCCGGTACAAAGGGGGTCATTGTGCCGTTCCTAGAACGCTTACGTGTGATGGGCCTGGTTTCTAGGTACTGATCCGTTGCCAAGCTGCAAGTTGATCAGGTTGCTCCGCTGTTAGACGTCTAGACGTCTAGACATGACGCACGAACTTTCTGAGTTCATTGGTCTTGGAGACCGAATAAAATATGCACTTTAAGTTGCATACGGGTTTATGAAATACTTTCACTTGTTCATATTCCTGGGACTAGAGCCATGACCACCACTGATTTCGTAAGTTTTCTCGTTTTGGAAGATTTCCCAGATATATCAAACACCCCCCCGGGCATTCAAGTTGTCTGTTTTCCAAATTTCATCAAGCACTGGGAACAGTGCACAGCACAATTTCTGTGTCCTTGTAGGTGGGCCTACACTGAAAACAATGATCAGTTGTTCTTCCGGTGACAAAATGAGCAAGGTTAGCAACTAGGCGTATGTCTAGCACGAAACCTTTCATTCATATATCCTCAGGTGAAGTGTAAAAAAGATGTTATTTCTGTTGCATCCGAGACCAAGCTTACCTCTCATCCAACACAAGAACATTGGAGTGCCTTGAAACGGATTCTCAGGTATCTGAAGGGATCTGCTCATATTGGAATCACGTACTGAAGTGGAAGTGAGGTGGATATTGTTGGGTACTCTGATGCTGATTGGGCCGGAGGTCCAGTAAATAGACGATCCACCTTTTGCTATTTGTTCCTTTTGCCAGGCGGGCCAATCTCTTGGAGGAGCCAAAAGCAGAAGTCAGTGGCCTTATCGACTGCAGAGGCCGAATACATGGCTCTCTCAAGTGCGGCTCAAGAAGCGATATGGTTGAGAAACGTCATGAGAAGTGGAGGGCAGCACGTGACAGAACCAACTAAGACCTTTGAGGACAACCTGCTAGCAATTGGTTTGGCAAAGAATCCCCAGTACCAAGGTGGAGCCAAACACATCGGCATCTGATATCATTTTACTCGAGAACAGGTGGTTTTAGGTACTCTCGACTTACAGTACTGCTAAACGGAGGATATGATAGCGGACATGTTGACAAAGGCGTTGCCAAGATCGAAGTTACGCAAGTTGAGTCAAATGTGCAATATAATTGAATAGAGTGTCCAATGAGAGGGAGTGTTGGGAATTAATCATTCTCTCCTATGTAATGTACGTTTCGGGATTTTTTTTGTTGTTGCGATCCGTCTGCGCGCGAAAACCTAATTACTAACGGATGCTACTCCTTTTATGTAAGCTGAGTTCACTTAGTTGGAAAAAAGTTGCTAAGGTTAAAATCCCAAGTTTGGTTCCATCCGACATCAATCAACACTGAATGGCCTGCTGAATCCCCGAATGGCATGTTGAATCCCCGAATGGCCTGTGACCCAGATGAACTTCCGACGCCGTGTGTGAGGGAGATGTTATAGATTGATGCCAATTGATGCTTAAACTAGTCAAATGTATACAAACCAGTCCATCCAAAATGATAAAGTGAGTCAGGATAGACTTCAAAACATGGGATTATATTTTTTTTTTGCATTTTAAGCTCTTTTATGGCCTGAATCATACATGATCTTTCATGTCAGACTTGCACAAATTTTTGAGTAGCATTCCAGATCAACCCTACATTCAAGGACTAACTCGGTCTGCCAACACAAATTCGGTTGTAGACTAATGGCCGAAAGCTGTCACGAGGCAATAGCTGATCATGGGCATGAAAAAAACTCAAAACAAACACGTTGCATGGAAGACTCGCACTTGACCCACTGTTTTCTGTGCGCCAGAAAATCATTTCGTTGACCCCCTTGATGATTTTGTGAGTGAATTTGAGGACTTCACGTGGTAAGAGATGGGCGGGTCATGCTTTGCCCTAGAACATACCAATGGGATCGAACTATCAGCCAAACAGCACATTTTACCGACTACCCACCCACCTTTATCGGCCAATGCGAACCAATATTCGAGTCAGAAAAAGGTTCTTCTCGAAGTGGTTTGGCAGATCTGAGGCATCTCTTTATTCATTGTGATCCACCCCTGATCATGTCTGAACTAGGCGGATCAAAATCCCTTCCATTGCCTTATCAAGGAAAATGAAAGATTGTATTGTTGACCCAAGTGAACAAAACTGCAAGCCGTAAATCGCCTTCCTTCTTCAATGGGAGACCCCCACGTGGTTTCGTGAGCACTTATTTTGAATTGCGACTGGGTAAAATATTCGCTTTTTCAATAGTAGATGCCTTCAAATTCTTCCCAATCGAGGCCAAAATTCAGCTTAATACGTCTTTTCACGCGGTCACAACGGTTAGATCAAGCAACATGTACTGAATACTGTCTCTGCTATATCATGGAATCCAAAAAGGTTAGAACATGTAATATCAAGCTTGGTAGGCCAATAAACGCTCAATGCCTGTGTTTGGAATTAACCCTGCTACTTGATATCTTACCCTTAGAACAAGATCAACACAAAACACAATTTTACACATTTCATTTAATGAACAACTTATGGCCCTCTGAATCCCCATCAAAATGGGGTCTTTCTTTTGTCTTGTGCATTTGCTTGCCAAACTTCATTGGTCGTACTCTGTTAAAATCAGGATTTGATTAGCCCAGAGATTTAAGAAGGAACTAGATTCACGCCAATCACTTTTGGTTCGTTGATTATTAGAGAAACAATAAATTTGCCGTTTGACATATCGTTTATCTGAAATAGAATACTAATACTTGCAATATCTTAATTTAGAATAATCTGAGCATTATGATTAACCATGTATCAAGTTAGAGGATTTCTTAAGTCACTTTTATCCGTATTATTCAGCATCAATTTTGTTCACTTTTTCTTAAATCTACCTTACATTAGACTTTGTTTAAACCATAACTATGAGAATTTGGCAGGCAACCATACTAAAGATTTATTTGGCGTGTTGCCCGCATGAAGAAAAAACTTCTTGTATTGAGGGTCAAAAGTTTCCTTCACCAAGGAAGGTGGCCAGGTATGGTCAGATTTACAATGATTTGTTTCATGTGAATGTTCACTGTGTAAAGCCATATCGATAATGGCTCGTTCACTGGCACTTTTTAATTGAAATTCAATGAGATTTGATGGGGAATTAAACAGGACGTATATTTTTCACCAAATGAAATGAAGTATTTGGCGTTCGCAAGACTTTTTGAAGTTCTTCTATTTTGGCAGGACAAAGTTTGTGGAAGAGGTTAAATTCCTAACGTTGTGATTTGTCTTTTAATTGGCCTTCTACTTTTGAGATTCCATGTTGGGAGATTTTAAGATGGTCATCAAGGGTCTCAAAAATTGTTTTGAGTATATCTTGCTTGATCTAACCGTTGTGACCGCGTGAAAAGACGTATTAAGCTGAATTTTGGCCTCGATTGGGAAGAATTTGAAGGCATCTACTATTGAAAAAGCGAATATTTTACCCAGTCACAATTCAAAATAAGTGCTCACGAAACCAGGTGGGGGTCTCCCATTCGACCATCCATAGGAAGCAATCCACTATGTCTTATGTTGAACCTGGTAAAAGTTATCATGCAATGGAGACAGAAATAACTCTGAGATCGAGAGGACGTAATAACAATTAGTGGGTGCTATTAGAAGATAACCGTCGTCTAGTTTTGATGCCGAAACGGCCCCGTGGTCTTGCAGCCAACAAAATGCTTATTGAACGTGTCAGATTTGATTGTTCTTGGGCATAACGTCTCGGCTAGACAAGAGCCGGCCACTAAGTACAAAGTGGATGCAGTGAGGGATTGTTTGTATGGCTTTAATTGCTTAGAAACAGTTGTTGACCAACATTCAATTTGTTAAAACACAGGTACAATTGAGATTTGAATTTAATTGAGACGACTTTCGTCATTTTCAATGCAGGGTTTGTCAGAATTGGTACAAAACTTGATTTGTTCGAAGGGGAAACACTGTTTTTTGAGGGTTTTTTCAGGTTCATTGTTTCGCCGTCGCATTGTCTTATGTCGCTACCATCGAGATGACGCATCTTTCAGAATCTTTATTGCAGACCAACTATCATACCAAGATTGAAAGGTAGTAAATAGACGAATTATAACCTTTCATTTTAATAGTACTGGGGATTACATAACTTGTAGCGGTTAGAAAAGCCGGTGAAAAACAACCAAACAAAAGATAAATAGATGAAATGTGTGACTTGTCCTTTGGTTTCCAAGTTCCTCTTCTGTATTGAAAAGTACACCCATGACCTCGAAGAATTGCAAAGGGCATCTTCTTAGTTGGTTTATTGTACTCTGTACTCCAAAGCATTCAAAATACGCAAAGAAAATTGCTAAATTGGGAAATATACAAGAACATGCAGTTTAGCCTATTATTGCATTAAATATGCAAAGTATGCGAATGCATTTTCTCCCATCCTCTAGTCATCACATACCTCTCTATATCTACCTGCTTGTTTTTGTACTGTGTGCGATTCGCCTTTTTACTTTTTCCATTTGTACAGAACCATTCCAGTCATCTTGGGCAGAATGATAATATATACAGAAAAGAAAAAAAACAAATGGTTCTGATATGATACTCCAGTTGGCAATTTTATCTTTACACACACTTCTATATACTTTACGTATTGACAAGACTGAGAGTTGCAATAAAAGTTGTAATTAAGATTATGGCCAAAAAGATATTTTTTGTATTCATAATATGCATGATATTCCGAGCTCTTTGCCTGGATGTCGCGAATAGATACGACCTACGAAAAATGAAAAAAGAGGGTTGCCAATTGCGTTACTTTCGTTTTAATCTGTGACGATCCTGTTTACCAATTACCAATGGTTTTCATACTGAAGGAAGCATTTAACCGTTGACAATTATGATTTCAGTTCCAAAAATTTGCAAGACAATGTTGATGGAAGGCAATTGAATAGGGGAAAAAGATTTATGCAATGTTGAAAAAATATTTGCTTTCGAAAAACAGTGATACTTTGATATGGAATGTGACTTTAATGCAATTCTGATCATTCGAAAAGTTTTTGCTTTGTCCCTTTTTTCATCTAAGAACCCTGATTTCCAAAGACCTCAATTTCAGGGTAGAGCACTTCAGAAAGGTATGGAAAAGCCAGATGCGGGGGAAACATCACAAAGAATACAAAAAGGGAGGAGGAATGATTAGAAACGGAAGAGCTATTGTTTTAAAAAGACTTAGAGGTATATGTTTGGAACCTTATAAACAGTAGATTCATCTTGTGCGGACAGGTGCATTACATAGGCTCCCAAGGCAAACATTTCATTAAAAAACATCAAGTACTTGCCCACCAATCAAATCCCACATTTCAAGCTATAAGCCGTTAATTTAGGTGATCTAGTCGTCTTTGTCCCGCACTTTCTCAAGTGGCAAAACTCAATTCAATGCTACAATCATCTCCATTGACTCAATAGGTTGAAAGTATCTGAAGAACAGAACTTTTCAGGCAAGTAGGCAATGTATTAATTATTGTTCCGTGCACCCTACAATTGGGTAATCATTGAGATGTATGCAACAGAAACACGGAACGGCTTGGTAGGAACCCTCATCACGTCTTAAGGAGAAAGTGTCTCAACCCGGACCTTGAACCGACAACAAAGAGATCTCTGGAAGGGAAAAAAACCAAGCCTACCCGTACATTGTGGACTCCAGGAAAAGATTGATGACCATCTATACCGACGCTGGGTTACCAACCGTCTGACGA
>NC_081441.1:1843823-1873503 GCF_007210705.1 Tigriopus californicus | reverse complement strand
AAATTACATTCAAGAGCTAACTAAGTGTGCTTCTAATTTACATTGACTAGGTTTTTGAAAATCTTAGTTTTTATAATGTTTTTAGGCATGCAAGTTTTTTATGTGGACTAGAATTCCATAAAACAAAAAAATTAAAGTTGTTCCCTATGACTTCTTGAGGTAGAAAAATGCCAATTTGTGTTTGGGAATTTCTCTGGAAACTTGATAGGGCTTTTTGAACACCGTGTGACCCAACTTGTTGAATGGGGTCGCTCCTGCTGTCCATGTATTTTGAAACTGTGGGGACATTACCAAATGTCATAAGACAAAATTTGTTACCATTAAAAGCCATGTTATTTGCCGATACCCAACTGTATATATTTTCCAGATCGTCTTCTAACTCCAAAGTGCAATCATCCATTCTTCCTTAGACCAACTTGGTGTCATCTGCGTAACAAGACACTGTAGAGCTTGTTGCTAATTGCTCTAGTGGTGATATGAAAATGATAAATAGTATAAGGCCAAGAATGCTACCTTGTGGTATGCCCGAGAACACATTGGACACGTTACTTAGCGTATAATCCACTCTAATGTATTGTTTACGGTCTTTTAAAAACCCTTCTATGAAACCTAAAACTTTACCTTGGACACCAGTTGAAGCTAAAAGCTGGAGAAAAAGCCCGTGGTCCACTTTATCGAAGGCTTTTGGAAAGTCCAGATGTACTACATCCACCGAGTCATGAGTTTGTAGTTTTGTTATGATACTGTCGATATGCTGAATCAGTTGAGTGATGGTACTGTGACGTGAGCGGAAACCGTGTTGCCCCGAGGGTATAATGTCATTGTTATCTAGATGCTGTACCAGTTTAGCCTTCATGATTTTTTCAAATACCTTGGCAATATTGGACGTAAGTGATATAGGTCGATAATTGGCTGGGTTGGATTTGTCACCCCCTTTGTATATCGGTATGACGTGCGCCACTTTAAGAGATGAAGGAAATTCTCCTTTGTCCAGTATGGATCTCATTAGATAGGCAAAAACTGGAGCCAGGACCTTTGAACATTCATTAAGTTCACTCCATTAGGACCTGGCGAACTAGCCACTTTCAAGTCTTTAATCGCACTTAATGCATCAGATGTCGTTATATTAAAATCATACAAGCCATTGGGGTTATTGTCAGTAGACATATTTTGCAATTTCATAGGAGAGGTAAACACTTTAGAAAACTGATCACCCAACAACTCGGCCAAAGGCTTTGGTTCGTGGACAGTTATATTTTTGTATTCGAAAGGGCCAATTGTGGACTTAGTTTTTCTCTTTAAGTTTGCAAGCGTGTAAAAGGCTTTTGGATTCGCATTTACCTCTTGGACTACTTTCCTCTCCTTATTGAGAGAGTCAGTTTCGATAGAAACTTTAATATTATTTTCAACGGAGGTCAGTTTCCTTTTAAGATTAGTGATAAGTGCGTGACTGGAAGCAGATTCTATCCTTCTGACCAACTTGGAACGCTTTTTTTCGCTTTTTTGGTACGAGAGTATGTAGTCGTTCGGGGGGGATAGTTTAGGTATATTGAGCTTTGCACAAATGTCTTCAAAAACACAAGTCATTCGCCTAACGGCAACATCAGCAATGGGTTCTTCTTCCAGAATGGAAACGAGGTCAATATTACTGATCATGCGTTTTTTTCCTTCCCAATGACTTTCATGAAACGCATCTAACTAATCCTATTTTCTTCCATTTCTCTAATTGAAGAGGTCCTTTTACCTCTTCTCCTACCGTTGTACATATTTAGATAAGATTGTGGTCAGACATTTTACTGGGGGACACAGATACTTTGCCAACCAGTTCAGGGCTGTTCGCAAACACTAGAACTAGAATATTATCTTCCCTAGTTGGGATACCAACATGTTGTGAAAGATTAAAATCAAGCATGAAATCTTCCAGCCTTCCGTATGCCTTTGAAGCCGATTTTGATATCGGAATGTAGCCAAGAGGCGTGGGTTGCCATTCCACAACAGCAGAAGTGAAATTAAAATCACCCAAAATTAGCACGCTGGAACACGCTTCCTTCTTTAATTCCTTTTCTGTAAAGTCATTGCTTCGCCAAATTTTTTATCAGAGCACGACGGTGGTCTATAAATCGTCACAATAGACAGATCTTTAGATTTCACATGACATATCAAAACTTCGACCTCACTATTAAACATCGAGACATGCGAGGTCTGTAGATAACTGCGGATATATAAACAAACTCCACCATGAGGAAATATTGTGTTGGACAGCCTAATTCTATCACATCAAATAACATAATTCTTTCATAGCAATTTCTTCGTCTATTACCCCCGTTCTCAGCCAGGTCTGTTAGAGAGATAAAAGAAATGTCATTAGTTTCGCTTAATTTTTCAAGCATTTTAATCTTGGAAGAGTTATTTTTAGAAATAAGGCAATGGATATTGAGATAGATACCTTTCAGGTTGGCAGGATCTTTGACTGCACAAGTGCCAGCAAAGTCTGCACCATCTCTTCTAACCGTAAAAAATCCGATTTTTGTACAAAATTATCTTTATGTAGGTTGTTGCTGGGTAGATTGTTGTCCTGTAACAATATTTGAATACGTGGGGTTTAGGTCTTTTGGTTCACGTGATAATGTCCATTGTTGAACGTTATGATGCGACGGCTGTGGTGGGGGATACGGGAAAGATTGTGAAAGCAGAGTGCTTGGAAATGAATTTGTATTGGGAATGTAACCCGAAATTACAATCCTTTCTCGTTTTGTACCATTTAAATGATAAGCCTTACATTTTGGTTGGTAACAACATTTCCATTTCATTGACCTATGGCACACAAAAGGATGGTAAAGAGGACAATCAATTTTGTCGCATCCTTTACTGTTGAACATTTTTAACCCGTGATACTTCAGTTTAAAGCACCATTTTGCGTGCTCAAACTTTTAACCTTTGCCTTGTTTTTTTTACAAAAACCTCTCTTATGCACCTCGCAGATTATTGCCGAGATTTCTGGAGTGCTTTTAGGGTCTTCAGTGCTTCTACCAGTATCGACTTCCGCGTGGGACTCAATAGCTGGTTCAAAAAATAATTTAGTTTGATTTACCCAAACAACTAGTGCTTCTAGGATGAAAGGTTTATTGATGGAAGAGGCATCTTTGCTCTCCAAAATCAATTCCAAACATTTCCGAGCGTCATCACTAACCAATCAAAAAAATACCGTCCATGATGGTTTAACTCGCAAGCGTGATTCAATTAGCAACTAAGCTCAACAGGATCACAAAATGATGGGTTAAATCGTCTTCCTAACCGCCCCGAGCAGGACACAAAGGGAGTCTTGCCCTGTTTCCGTTATGTGCCGAGGAATACAGAAATGAAGGAAGATAAGTCAATACAAAAAGCAGAAAAAAAGCCGGACAAGTAGAGCGCGAGGTGAAGAGAAAAAAAACCGAGGAAACAAAAAAGTCAAGTAAAACACAAAAGGATAGGACCAAAAAATTGAAAAAAATGAGAAAAAAACATCAAAAGAAGGGACCAAAAACGTCAACAAGAGTATCGGGAGGACCAACAAAGTCAACAAAAATATCAAGAGGACCAAAAAAGTCAACGAAAATATCAAGAGGACCAGAGAAGCTACTGAAAATATGAGCAGTATGTAAATATAGTGTGTGAAATATATCCAGTCGAATTGAATCAAAACCGCGTCAAAAAATTGATTTGTTTTTTTGTTGCTGAAACTTGAATTATGGGCTAAGAGGGTGAATTTAGAATATAGCAGTAAGTGTCTAATCCATTGGAATCAATAGTTAGGATTTTCGACCCTAGCTAGTTGTGGACGGAACATAGTATGATTAGGTCGGGTAAAATATTGCATTAAAAGCGACCAAATATTTAAATCATATCTAATCGAAAAAGCTGCAAATATTTGAAAAATATTTATTACCGAAATGCCTACACATACATGTAGGACTTCGTATTTTTGTTTTTTGAAATGTACATTTGCCTTTGAATTTGGTCTGATATTTTTCATCCCTTCTGGTAGTTCTGAAAATTGGAAGAATTTAAGTACGATGATTATTTTGATGTACAATTCATACATGAAATATATTACTCTTATCGTTTCATTCCTCAGTTTTTTATCAGAGGTCCGACGGTTCCTGACTACTACCAATGACGTCATGCGGCTGGCAGCCCAGACGTTCGAAGTGCACAATTGATGGACATTGCCCTGATCTCCTTGCTTGATGACGCCATTTTTTTCAGGGAGACGAAATAATGAAGCGTCGTATGGGCACGAAGAAGCTAACCGATTCTAGAGAAAGCAAAATAAAAAACCCTAAAAGTAATCGTTGAATTATTCAAAATACGTTGATTGCAGCCTTATAGCTGAAAAAAATCAAATCAAACGTTTTTTCAGAAAATGTTGCACTTCCGCTATGGCTCGTTTTCATCACGCTACCATATCAGCAGTGTTGCGATTTACGGCCAAGGCGGATGTACGGTTGTTGCGAATATTTCCCATTAGGAGCGGTTTCAGGAAATTTGGGCCAATTTTATCATCTGCGTCGAATTTAAAACTAGTCTCATTCTAAACACAAATCATAACAGCATTAGTCAAGATTCAGGACTTTATGATTATTCTCACCATTATTCTCGCACTGATGTGGCTGAATGTAACAGCCCATTTGGCCGATTGTCATACGCACATAGTAACGATTCTCTCGGTGCTCATCGATCCAAGGCAGAACACAAATGATCGCCCTTGCAAGCAGATAGAGTTGTACCGTAAGTATATCTTCAACTTTAAGACATGGTTACTCAATTGAATTATTGTAATTTTTAATTGTGACTTGCATTCACTGAGTGATTCCTTAGCATTGTTTTTTTTTCACACACACAGCACAGGACGGACAATGTGCCAGGCAGTGGCAGCCTTTGATTGTCGAGCGATGGGTCCATCATCAAGAGTTTCTGTGATAACAGCAGAGCATGGACACTGGACACTACTCCACTGAGGTTCCCCATGGAACCTTCGGAGAACTCTTTTCCTATGCACTTGAATAGCTCAATGAGTGCTCCGTTTTGTCTGACAGTGAGATCCGTGTAGCAAGATGTTGCAATCATCTTGCTCAACATCATGGCGCTTCTCTCCACATTGGACTTGGAAGCCAGGTCCGTGATGAAGTCTTTGATCCAACGGACTGTACTGTTTCGTACAAGGATGAGATTGAGGGTCTCCCTTTTCCAGATAAATTAGTTTAATTCCCAAAACAACAACGGAACAAGAGACTATCCGGTCTCTGACCCTAGCAATATGTTACCTGCCAAGATAGCGCCCTTTAAAGAGAGCACCTATTTTACTAGGGCTTAATTTGTTTAGACCTATCTAAAGATCTCCGGTTATAGGGTTTTTAGAGCCAAAACTACTGTCTCAAAGAATGAAGAACAACAAACTCGTGCTAGACCGTTTCACCATTAATTGTATTTCTTGTGTAAGTACAGTATTATATAATGCAAGCCGTTTACTATTCTACCTTTGCTGACCAAGTCTTGAGGATGATTGAAAAATGTACATGTATGGGGGGTATGAATTGATACACCTCGATTTGAGTCTGGCTGTGCCTGATTGGGCACAAGAAACGTCCAAAGGCGTTTCTCAATTATACGTGGTCAATAGGGTATATAAAAAGTCGCCTATCAACAATGGGCACACAAGGCAGCCGAGGTCGGCAAACAATAATCCCACAAAGGCAAACGAAGTCGCCTATCAATAATACAAAAAGGCAAACGAAGTCGCCTATCGATAGTGTACACACTAGGTAATGATATCGCACAATACTTTTGTGCAAACAAGGCAACGAGGTCGCCTAACGATATTGATTTTGACTCAAAGAGACTTTAAGCAGTCTCACGATATCAGAGAGGTGTACCAGTTAGACAAAATACAGAGGGGCAAACCTTTAGACCTCAAGCTTGGTTCAGAAATTGTGAATCTGCGACTTGTACTCCTGGGCTTCCCAGCATAGAGTCCTATCAGCGTTTCCGCCAAAGAGTCTCCACTTTGAGCACTATGCACTATGCACCTTCGTTTAAATTTTTGTAATTCCGAGAAACGTCAAACAAGTCCGAAAGTTTTACACTTCATTACAAGAAGACTTTTCTGTCTTGTGTCAAAGTTGAAGGAGTTTTTACTCGCTCCAAAGTGGAGCCAGAATGAAGTATAAACTTGTATTACGTTTCACTTCATCATTTCAACTCTCCTTTGGCTGTTCTGGGGACTGTTTTTTATAGTTTTTTTTAGGAGGGCAAGCCAGTAGGACGCATACGCGTTCCGTTGGATATCTCCGTGAATGTTTGTCGGCCTACCTCTCTCATACCCACCAACAGCTGAGGTGTACAATCCTTTGTCCGAGGTGAATTAGGTTGTTACCAAAACGGGATTCTTGTACGATCTCTCTTTACGTAGTACAGGCGTCTAAACAAGATTGTTCAACTCAAAGAACCAGGTTAAACCATTTTCCTGTTTTCTCTTTGATAAGAATGCCTCATTATCCCAGAACAACCTGATTTTTCAATTGGTATGATATTTAACATTAGTGCACGGCACAACACTCCCCGCCGTTGGCCATGAGTTTTAAGCCAACCCAAATGTTCTGTAATGGTGTTGCTTTAGGGTGGACAGAACGTAGACTGGTCAATTGTGGCGAGATGAGGTCGTTACAAATATTTATACATACATTGGGACCTCAATTTTTTTTTGTTCAAGCGTTGAATCTGTTGCACACGGGATCGTTGTTGCCGGAAAGGTAATGGTCTATAAATGTTCTGCGCAAAAGTAGGTACTACGTTGTTAGTCCCACGATCGTCCCACCATCGACAAAATCCCCAAGCTGCATCATCGAACTGCCTTCTGGTGAATTGACCAAACACGGCTGCTTTTTGAAATACCCAAAGGAAATGTTCTGGAGTCTGGGATCGATGATGCCCTCGGCCCTTACACAACCCGCATCGTGAATGTAAGGTTTGACATCCCAGTATCACATGCGGGCGTGTTTTTTTGCAAAACTCATATCCACAGGAGGTCTTGTTGCTTAGATGTTGGCACGTTGCAATAGCGTGATGTTGACTGGCCCAAGCCAGGCAAGCATTTTCCCACACGACCTCTTGTTTTAAGGCTCTTGGGACACGGTAAGAAGGGTTCTTTTGGGGATTGGCAAGAATTCATCTTCCTCATCATCCATTTCTTCTGGAGTGAAATAAGCATGCAGGGGGCGGACTGGGTTCCTGTGCTACTGGAACAAGATATTGTTCTCGTAACAGGTTTACTGCTGAGTTGATGGTTGGAATTGTTACAAAAGGGTTGATGGAGCTGATCCAGGTCAGGATAAGGGCCAGTGGCATGCCGGCATCATTCACCAGGTAATTCAATCGAAATCGTTTGAATTTCCAAATGGCGTTGGCCATTCGTAAAGATGGTGAGATAGATGGGTCGGGACTTGATGTTGTATTTGTTTCCGTTCTCCCTTAGCAAAGGGTTTGTAATTAGAACAGAACAAGAGCTGACTGACGTGTCCAAGACCAAACCTTGCCGAATTTGGGTGGTTTGGGAAGATATGGTGCCAATCTTGATAATTTCTCAGGAGGTGTTGCGTATCGATGACCCCATTGACGTGAATCCCCATTTTTTCCCAATCTTCTCTGATGTCTGTAGAGAGATCAGACCCTACTTTCGTCACATTTACGTCCTCTAATATCATTATTAGAGTGGGTGGTAATATGGTGCAAATGGATGCCAGTTTGCCGTTGCTATTTTTCAGCTCGGAAATTCCCAGGATCCAGGAGCGTCCCGTAACCACTCCAATAAGGATTGTGCTGAGACTTTTGTCCGGATGATTCTCAGTGCCGATTGACAGGATGGGCGCCAGTTTCAAACCTTCTTTGAGTTCGGCATAGGATTTTTCCCACTGATTGAGATTTTCAATAAGAAACTGGGTGTCCAATGGTTTCGTGTTATGACCGCGCATGTAGAGGTTTGAATTGACCCACGTTTGAGCTGTTTCTTGCCACGTCATGTTATTTTTTCGTGAGGTGTTTTTTTTTCCTAATCTCTTATCGCTAAAAGTAAAAAATAAGCATTAGTATTTTATCCTTAGCCTAATTTGTGAAATGTTTATACGGGTTTCCGTCCTAAGATTTCTCATGCTTCTGGGGAAGTCTTGAAGCGGTATCTCTTCGGGGGCTAAAGCCGTAGCGTTATGAGTAATAGTTGATTGCTTTGGACGGTTGCAACATCTCCAACAACTCCATGCTCCCATAAACATGGCTCCGACAATTGTCGCAATTCCTGTGCTGAGCACAATTTGATGGATTGACCAAGCTTCTGGCGGTTCTAGTATTAAATCATGTTCCGTACAAGGATGAGATTGAAGGTCTCCCTTTTCCAGATAAATTATTTTGATTCCCAAAACATCAACGGAACATGAGACTATCCAGTCTCCGACCCTAGCAATAGGTTACCTGCCNTTTACTAGGGCTTAAGTTGTTTAGACCAATCTAAAGATCTCCGGTTATAGGGTTTTTAGAGCCAACACTACTGTCCAAAAGAATGAAGAACAACAAACTCTTGATAAACTGTTTCACCATTAATTGTATTTCTCGAGTAAGTACTATATTCATATATTATGTGACATAAGACATTACCTTTGCTCTACCGTTTACTCGTTTACCTTTTCTCTGACCAAGTATGAGGATGATGTTGAGATAGAAAGACGATAGAGTGCCTTAATCTTATGATTGATTTCTGGTACCACGGATTGTGGCGGTGGCCGGAGCCTAAGCCCAATGCAAGTCAATCCGAACAACCAGATCCAAATTGATAGAAAGTAGAAGCCTTCAATGCAATGGTCCGTATTGAACCAAGCGAGGTTACCAATGCCAGTCTCAATGCCAATCTGAATCACGACAATAGAATAATAATCAGGTAATACTCAGAAAGAATTAGCTATGAAATCTCGCGATGCTAGATCAAGATATCAAAGCCAGTTCTCAAGGCAAACTGAGTGACGACCAACGGACGGAAAACGGAAATAAGTTCATTGGTATTAGACACCGAATAGGATATGCACTTTTAAGTTACATACGGGTTTTGAAATACTTTTGATTGTTCGTATTCGTGGGTCCAGATTTACGACCACCACTGATTTCGTAAGTTTTCTTGTTTCTGAAGAGTCCCCAGATATATCAAACATACCCCAGAGCATTCAAGTTATCTGTTTCCCAAATTTCGTCAAGTACAGGAAACAGTGCACAGCACATAACACTCCCCGCCGTTGGCGTGAGTAGCAAGCCAACCCTACGTGCAGTCAAAGACATGTGCTTCACATTACGGGGGGTATACGAGGTAAACATGCTGTACAAGGGTTCTTTACAAATATTTCAATATGCAATTTCCCTTGATCATTGCCTGGAGTTTTCTTCAGTGTTTCTCAAAGCTCGGAACACTCGGCTTTGAGTTTGGACAAAGTTCTGTTTTGGCGAATACACGTGCTGAGCATACAATGGAACTGTTATATTGTTTGTGCGGGAATCTTGCCAGGGCCAAAATCCCTAAGCGGCGTCAAGGAAAAGTCTTTGAGTGTATCTTCCGTGGGACGCGTATTTTTGGAACATTTCAAACCACTGCTGAGTAGTGTTTTCATCGCATTGGCTGCTCATATGCCCACGACACAAACACTTATTGCATCTTGAATACAATGTGACGCATCCTTTGATAACATGAGGTCTAGAGTTACCACATTGTTGTAGTCACATAGACGTAAAGGGCTGGTTTGGAGAATAGAACATTTGGCCTGGATGTGGTTTGGACTTGCGCATGCTAAACATGCACGACCCCATGTAACCATGACCATGAAGGCTTGTGGACATCGCTCTTTGTGTCGTTTTTTGGTTTTGGCACAGGCGTTAGTCTCTTCTGTTAATATATTTTGAGACGTCTGGATAGAGCTATCCTTTTTCTCGGTTTTGGTGAGGTGGTCAAACTCTTCCTCCAAGCAAGTCCAGTTCTCTATCAGTGCAGGGTTTTCGGTCATCAAAAGATTCTTGAGTTCCTGCTCCTGTACATCCCAATTGATGTCTTCATCTGGCAAGCCGGGTTTTTGGTTTGGACTAACTCCAAACATGGACTCCAATTCCATTGTAATCTCCAAGAGGTCATCACTCTGCTGGTGCAATTGCTGGTGAGTTTCTTGCAACAAGTGAAGTGCTGATTGCAATGTGCAGCAATGCCTAAATGGAGCAATTTTGGTAATCCATGTTAATACCAATGCCAGTGGCGTTTTCACATCGTTACCCAAATAGCAGAGTTGATGCGGAGGAAAAGACCATAATGAGCGTGGCCAATTATACAGCAGGTGGGTCTTATACCATGGGCTTTTTTCCAACCTTTTTTGTTGCGTTTATTTCAGATCCTCGGAGAGGCTTGTAGTCGACATCAAATAAAAGCAGGCTTGCATGCCCCAGACCTGTCCTTGTGGGTTCGGGGTCGCTTGGGAAGATCTTACAACGCTGCTGGTATGTGTTCTTCAAGTGTTGGCACTCTAATACTCCACTCATTGTGGTGTTGTAGGGTTTCCAATCTGTCTTAAGGTCTTCAAGAAGCCCTGACCCTACCTTGATGATAGATTCGTTTGCCAAAACATCAAGCAAGGCCGGGGGCAGTAGACCTTTTAATCCGTTGTTGTCATGCCCATGTCGCCGCAGTTCCTTAATGCCAAATAGCCACGAGTATCCATTCACCGTGCCAATCAGAACAGCTCTAAGATCTTGAGTTTTATTCAAATTGCGTTCTGTGTCTATTGAGATGAGGGGGGCCAGTTGTAGTCCCTCATTGAATCGATGCACGGTATTGTTCCATCCCTGTTTGCTGATGATGCGAAAAGGGTCAACTCGGGACGCTTCAGTCACCAGCCTTGTTCGAAGATTTTCCCTTATCCATCAATCAGCGTCTTGGTGCCAGTCCATTTTGGACTTTGTGAGGTTGTATGATTGTCCGCCATAGAAGATTCCTTTGAATATCAGAGAGAACGCATTAGTGATTGTGGTTTTTACTTTATACAATATTTCTATGGGTTTCCGCCCTCAGATTTCTCATGCTTCTGGGGAAGTCCTGAAGCGGTATCTCTTCGGGTGATAAAGCAGGAGCGTTAGACGTAACATTTGATTGCTTTGAACGGTTGCCACATTTCCCACAACTCCATGCTCCCATAAACACTGCTCCGACAATTGTCGCAATTCCGATGCTGAGTACAATTTGATGAACTGACCAAGCATCTGGCGGTTCTAGTATTAAATCATGTTCCGTACAAGGATGAGATTGAAGGTCTCCCTTTTCCAGATAAATTATTTTGATTCCCAAAACATCAACGGAACATGAGACTATCCAGTCTCCGACCCTAGCAATAGGTTACCTGCCAAGATAGCGCCCTTTAAAGAGATCACCTATTTTACTAGGGCTTAAGTTGTTTAGACCAATCTAAAGATCTCCGGTTATAGGGTTTTTAGAGCCAACACTACTGTCCAAAAGAATGAAGAACAACAAACTCTTGATAAACTGTTTCACCATTAATTGTATTTCTCGAGTAAGTACTATATTCATATATTATGTGACATAAGACATTACCTTTGCTCTACCGTTTACTCGTTTACCTTTTCTCTGACCAAGTATGAGGATGATGTTGAGATAGANTATTCATATATTATGTGACATAAGACATTACCTTTGCTCTACCGTTTACTCGTTTACCTTTTCTCTGACCAAGTATGAGGATGATGTTGAGATAGAGAGACGATAGAGTTTCCACGTGCTTCAATTCGTGCTCTTCCATGAAATTACTCACATTGTACTCGTGGGGTGGGTGGAGAAACTTGGCCTGTTGATTTAGCAATTCGTGCTGCCCGTAGATTATAAAATCTTCTGTTTCTCAAGTAGAGCTCATCACTGTGAGTAACATAGTTCCTTTTAGTTCTGGCGTATATGTATTGCTCGAATCAAGTTCAACGAGATCAAGACACGAGACTTAGTGAAACTTAAGACTAGCTAATAAAATGAATAGACTTGACTTGGAGAGAGTAAGTCGTAGACTGCTGTGTATTCAGGAGGAACATCGTATTATATACAGAGAAGAGGATAGTTGCGCTGAGTGCGCCCATCCCATGTCCGTCGCAACTTGTCGTGACTTTTCAGAGTCCCTTTTGTTGCATCATGCTTTTAGCTTGGCTTTCTCATGACGATGCTGTAGTTCGTATACATGCCCTCGTGACAAGGTAAAAGGGGAACTTGTGCCTTGTCAACAAAGAAGAACAAAAGCATCGCAAGAGGATATATATTTTTTTTTTTTTAAGCGGACATGGGATGGTTACAATTGTTGAGATGAGGAGAAGATTGGAGATTTTCAAAATGCTTGGGAGTAAAGCTTCAACGGGAAGAGGCAAAGGATGTTCGTCATTTGGGAGACCGGCTACGGCGAGTATAGTGACGAAGGCGGGCAATTAAGTCAGCCCTGGACAGCAACGAAAAGTCAGGAACAGGAGGAAGAGGAGGGGAAGGCGAAAATAAACGGGCGTTTTGTGGGAGACGAGGACGTTTTGTATGGCTTGTTGACGGTGGTTGGGGATGATGATGGCGCGGCGGGGGCCCCCGTTTACCGGGTGGCGGCTTCGAACGGGATGGGTTGTTTTGTCGGAAATCCAGGTGATCGGATGATGGGACGTAAGGGCGATTAGGGTTTGTCACAGATGGGTAAGTTTGGTTGGTCTGTGGGCGAGAATTGGTATGGGCTCTTACTGAAGTGTGACTGTCTGAGGTAGTGGCCAGTAGGGGGGGCTCGGTGTGGGGGTTCGATTGTTGAACGGTCCGTCTAGCGGGAGGGAGAGGAGGCGGAGTCTTCGGTAAAGGCATAGGCGGAAGGGGTTGATCGGCCATGGTGTCTCTAGGAGGGGACCGACTCCTGGGAGGAGTCTGTGGATGGGGTGATGGTGATCGTCGAGGAGCAGCGGAAGATGGCGGGTCGGTTTGAGCGGAGGAAAGAAGTTCAGCCGCCTCATCAGGGTCGATATGAATGACTAATCCCTCGTTTGACGTGTGCCTGCAGGGTGTTCGGTTGATGGTCCCGTGGATCATCCAACAACCCTCCATATTGACTTCGCGGCCAGACTTGTGAAGGGAAAAGGAGGTCATGATGCTGTAATAAGTGTGAGATAGAGGTGAAATTCAAACAGCCACGGGATAATCAGGAAGAGGGAGTTCTGGAATCATGCCATAGCGAATGTAGATCCAGCAGCAAACGAAGGTGAGAGCCATTGATGATGAAACGGATACTGCAAGAAAAATGCCATACACATAGTATTGAGACACAACGAAAGAGGAGTCGGAATGTATAGTCAAAGTAGGGGACGAAAACCGAAGGTGAGAAATGATGCGAGGAGTGAGGGAAGATACATTCATGTCGAATGAGTTGCCAACGGGGGACAAGGAGCCAAACGGAAGTTGAACTTTACAAGCGCCGTGTACCTCTAGACGTCCAATTCCCGTGAGCCTCAGGCGGATCTGAGGTCGATTGTCGCCCTCACATAGGAGCATAGCATCAGTTTGCCTAGTACTGTACACTATGATATCCGAGAACCGACGAAATAGGGGGAAGTCCGAGAGAGAAACCACTCGAGTAATACACTCATTCC
Source organism: Tigriopus californicus (assembly GCF_007210705.1). Classification (NCBI taxonomy): domain Eukaryota; kingdom Metazoa; phylum Arthropoda; class Copepoda; order Harpacticoida; family Harpacticidae; genus Tigriopus; species Tigriopus californicus. Next base: position 1,859,784 of record NC_081441.1, on the reverse strand, counting down.
GATCGCCAAAGAGAGAGGGAGGACCACATTTTGGGACAAAAGAAGGGAAGAAAAACGGAGTTGAAGTTTGACAAGAGAATGGGTCTGCTGAACATGCTAACATTTCAGCTAATGTCATGCATACCAACCGGGACATGTGCCGTTGAAGAATAACAAACCGGCAAGATGGCACGGGCTCAAGCACTTCATGTTCAAGTCGAGGGAGAGGAATCAATTCGAAAAGAATGCCTTCCTTGGCGACATCTTGAATTGGAACCGAAAACAAGACCTGGTATCCGGTAGGAGTTGGGATGAGGGTGGACTTAATTACAGTTAACTGTGACAGAATGGTGAAATGACGAGGAGCTAGGATGCGGTTGAGGTCAGAGACATCAATAGAAGTAAAAAGAGAAGGGGAAGTTACTCCCTGGCGGGTTTGGGAACAGATCAGTTGCCAGTGGGCGATTTGCTCTCAAAGATACCGAGAAATCGCTCGAAATTGATCAATATTTTGCTGAAGCGCGTCCTGCCAACCAGGGACTGATGGGTCCATCTCCAAAGATGTATTCCAAGTCGGAATGAGGGAACGATTGAAAGAGCGTTAAAAAGCAATGTCCATGGAATGGAGGTGCCCGGAAATTTTTCGGGGAAGGTGATTGACAAATTCGAACATGCGGAGACATAGACATGGGAGTTGCAATTCCTCAATCAAAGGACAAAGTGTGGCTCAGACAAAAAATGGGAATCAAAGTTGAATTCCCGGGTCGCGGCACCAAAAAGAGAGGGTAGTATGTTCCGTACAAGGTTGAGATTGAGGGTCTCCCTTTTCCAGATAAATTAGTTTAATTCCTAAAACAACAACGGAACATGAGACTATCCGGTCTTTGACCCTAGCAATAGGTTACCTGCCAAGATAGCGCCTTTTAAAGAGAGCACCAATTTTACTAGGGCTTAATTTGTTTACACCTATCTAAAGATCTCCGGTTATAGGGTTATTAGAGCCAACACTACTGTCTCAAAGAATGAAGAACAACAAAGTCGTGATATACCGTTTCACCATTAATTGTATTTCTTGTGTAAGTACAGTATTATACAGTGCAAGACATGCATTAGGATCTTACCTTATCTCGACTGTTTACTATTCTACCTTTGCTGACCAAGTCTTGAGGATGATTGAAAAATGTACATGTATGGGGGGTATGAATTGATACACCTCAATTTGAGTCTGGCTGTGCCTGATTGGGCACAGGAAACGTCCAAAGGCGTTTCTCAATTATACGTGGTCAATAGGGTATGTAAAAAAGGCAAACGAAGTCGCCTATCAATAATGGGCACACAAGGCAACCGAGGTCGCCTATCAATAATACAAAAAGGCAAACGAAGTCGTCTATCGATAGTGTACACACTAGGTAACGATATCGCACAACACTTTTGTGTGAACAAGGCAAAGAGGTCGCCTAACGATATTGATTTTGACTCAAAGAGACTTTAAGCAGTCTCACGATATCAGAGAGGTGTACCAGTTAGATAAAATACAGAGGGGCAAACCTGTAGATCAACCTCAAGCTTGGTTCAGAAATTGTGAATCCGCGACTTGTACTCCTGGGCTTCCCAGCATGGAGTCCTATCAGCGTTTCCGCCAAAGAGTCTCCACTTTGAGCACTCTGCACCTTTGTTCAAATTATCGTAATTCCGAGAAACGTCAAACAAGTCCGTAGTTTGTACACTTAAACACAAGAAGACTTTTCTGTCTCGTGTCAAAGTTGAAGGAGTTTTACTCGCTCCAAAGTGGAACCAGAATGAAGTATAAACTTGTATTACGTTTCACTTCATCATTTCAACTCTCCTTTGGCTGTTCTGGGGACTGCTTTTTATAGTTTTTTTTAGGAGGGCAAGCCAGTAGGACGCATAGGCGTTCCGTCGGATATCTCCGTCAATGTTTGTCGGCCTACCTCTCTCGTACCCACAAATTGCTGAGGTGTACAATCCTTTGTCCGAGGTGAATTAGGTTGTTACCAAAACGGGATTCTTGTACGATCTCTCTTTACGTAGTACAGGCGTCTAGACAAGATCGTTCAACTCAAAGAACCAGGTTAAACCANAAACTGTTGAGGTGTACAATCCTTTCACAAACTGCTGAGGTGTACAATCGTTTGTCCGGGGTGAATTAGGTCGTTACCAAAACGGGATTCTTGTACGATCTCTCTTTACGTAGTACAGGCGTCTAGACAAGATCGTTCAACTCAAAGAACCAGGTTAAACCATTTTCCTGTTTTCTCTTTGATAAGAATGCCTCATGGTTTTGTAAATATATCAAGCGTATCCCAGAACAACCTGATTTTTCAACTGGTACGATATTTAACATTAGTGTACGGCACAGTACAAGGACAGGAGGAACGTTGAACTACTCATCCCGAGGAGAGTTGACACTGGGAGAACAGCCAGAAGGGTCATTCGATTTTGAATGAGTCTCAGTCCCGCAAGCGCTCAGTCACTGGCCTCCAGCTCCGGGATCTGCATCTGGGTGAGGAGGGAGACAAACATACAAAACTTCAGGTTGACCTTCCCGAAAGACAGGAGATAGCGCCTCATAGTTCTCTATCATGGTTGGTAGTTTCTTGAGGAAAGGTGCCCCTGAGACTTTGCAAAGTTGGGCAGTTTGGTCGTGAAGTAGGTGAGCCAAGTATCACCTTTGAAGCAACTAAAAAGGCAGAAAGTGTTGAGCAACTGTAAGATCTGACACCTCCATTCGCCATCATCCCAATCCATTACTTGGACAACTTCTAAGAAGAAGCCGGAATCTTTGTATCCTGAAGGGTCATCATCGACCTTCTTAAGAATGTGAGGCATCTTAATTTCGTCGGAGATTGATGTGACTTTGTTCACGAAGATGTCTCCCTCTACGCCTTGGCAAGATCAGTTGTTATCTGGTCCCCTCGATAGACGTTTAACTTGGACTTGGTAGGGTCCCAGTCCAGTTGCCTATCTGTGGTCAGATTCACGTTAACTTTCAACACGAATTCGTCCAGGGGGTGCCGGTCCCATCTTGTGTCATGGTCTCAGGGTTAGTGGTTATTGTTCACCTTATTTTTTGGGGGTTTTTGGTTGCTGTCGCTTGTACTATTGTGCCAAATTAGATTCTATAAATATACAGGTTTTCGATCAAGTCTTCCTTTACTTAAGTCAAATATGTGACTCCAATACTCTTGGCAGTGTATTTGCCTTGGAGTAGTGAAATAGTTTGGGAGCATATCAGCACTTTCGCGGGTCGGCGAAAAGGAAACTGCATAAGACATTGGTGATATGAATTTTATCTTTCCAACAAGTTTGTCAAAAACTTGAGCAACAAAGCTCGAGCCGCAAAGGCATGATCATTCTAATAAGTTTCCAAGTTTGCAAAGTTCAGGAGAATTCGAGAAAAAGTAAGAGCCGAGTTACGTTTGTCGAAGAGGTGTCGCATGATCAGGGCTGCCTGACCAATTGCATATGGCGTGGTAGGCCATGAGATTTGAATTTGTGAGATGAAAGTTCATGTGTCTTTTTTAAGAAGTAAACTTGAAGATACATAAAGGAATTTTGAAACAAAAGATCGATCAGTAATGAAGTACCAGAAAAGGCATTTGAAATTACACACCAAGCGTATCAGAGATTAATTTAGTCATACTTCAGATCAAAGTGGTTATGTGCCGATGCTGGTGGTATCACGGTATTTAAGGTGAATTGGTGCAAATCACATCATATCGTTGAGCCTGAAGCTTATTAGCCATTTTTCCCTCAAGATTAGAGCAGACACATCTCTAGTTAGCGTAGCTTCAGAGGTAAGGGAAAAAACACGCAATTGCGAGGAAAAGTCATCAATAGATCCCTTAGAGCTTCTCTTTCGTTTAGCCCCTAGATTAGTGTCTGATTACCCAGTTTCTTTTTTGATCACGTCAGTAATTGCATGGGGTTGATTTTGAAGGGCAACAGAATGTTCCCGAATTGGAGCGCTCATTTGCCTGTGGTTATTTGTCATGTTTCGACAATGCACCTTATTATTCGTGGATTAAGAATTAAACCCCAGGTCGATTTAATGGCATTGGAAATCCATAGGATTACATTTTTTCCATGTATTGCTCGCCAGCAATGTGATCATGATCTTTTAGAAAGTTTCCAAGACTTTCGGAGGTTTTTAAAGTCCGATGGAACAGTCATACTGTAATGGTTCGGGTTGTTGGTGACCAATGCCAGTGGGATCTCTCGATCTAAGGATCAGATTGAAGTAGGCGAATTATTCGCCTAAGTCCCAGGAAGGAGGAGAATTAGTAGAAATTAGTAGAAGTCTTATTGATAATACTTCATTTTGGATGGAGTCCTTTACACTATAAACAGAGATGCACAAACATACAGTCCTCTTTGGTTGAGAGTCCTGTAGTTACTTACTTGATACTCGTTGCAGACTTTACCAAGAAACCTCTTATGGAATGGTGCAATCTTTTTACAATGAGTGATGACATATACATGAAAATTGGGGTTAATCCGTTAATGACGGGTCCTTGGATTTGATTCCAGTCTGCTTGCCTTGATATCTTTTGCTTTGTCTGCTTCTAACAATAGTCTTTTTTTCACATTCTTTGCCTTGACATCTTTTGCGACTTCTGCTTCCAACATTAGTCTTCATTAGGCACATAAGTCACGGTTCGGGCCACTCCTCACCACTTTGGTGAATGCCGTTGCACTACAGTTGTCGATCACAACTCAACACAATTCGGCTGAATGCTGTTTCACTACACTACCAATCCATTGGCCTGAGGGTGGTACGCAGTAGTACGAGAATGCTTTTATCCACAACTTTGGCTCAACCCACGCCAAATAGGTTTTGCATTGCTAGATGAATTGCTGATGAAGTTTCAGGTATAGTAACCCTTTTAAAAATGGACACAATGAAGACATGAATGGTGAAACACATGGTATTGACTCAGATGTGAAGACTTCAGAGTTTTCGTAAGGCATACGGCATGCCCTCAGGGAGAGATGAGAGTTCTCTTTTACTCTAAATGAGGTCAATTGGTAAATGATACTTAACATCTGGGCGAATCCGAAGAAGAGCTCTTTCAGCACCCGTCAAGTTATAGAGAGGATGACCAGTGTTTGGATCTGGATCTCCTATGACATTTCGGCTTGGTTGAGTTTAAGGGACCCCTTCCTAGTTCAAATTCAAGCTAAATTCAGCTGAATTCAAGCAGGAGTAATATTCCAGTTACGTTTGCAAAAGAAGACACTCATCAGGACTGCCTAACCAATTGGCTCCTATGGCCTGAAAGCTATTCGATTGAAGATGAACATGCCCATTGGGGTTTGAATGGATTCGAAAGTGCCAACTGTTTTAAATATGTGGACTGACAAGTGTAGGAATATGAATATCCAAGAACTTGCACGTGCATAAAAGAAGTAAGAACCTTTGTCAAATGCTTTGTTTTTTGGCATTGCTGATTCAGATTGTGAGATTTTTCAGCACCATTGTTTACTTGAGAATCTGCCGAGTACACAAAGGGTTACACCGCATGGCTACTCTCTTTAGTTCATTGCGTCATTTACTGTTGATCATTCTAGTCAAATTTTAAAGTATGCGAAGTTTAGAAGAATTCGAGCAACCTTCCATTTACGTTTGTTGAAGATGTGTCGACTCATCAGGGCTGCCTAACCAATTGCCTGGTAGGCTACTTTATTAAAGTTTAACATGCACTTTGGGATTTTAATGGATTCGAAAGTGCCAACTATTTTAAGTATGCAGACTGGAAAGTGTAGGCATATGAATTATCCAAGAACTTGGACGTGTATGAAAGATGTAAAAACCTTTGTCAAATGCGTTGTTTTTTGTCATTGCTGATTAAGATTGTGAGATTTTTCAGCACCATTTAGAGATTTATTATGATTGCATTTCCTCCAACTTGTTTATGATCTAGTCAAGAACAGTGAACAATGTAGCCCAATTGCAGTGTTCCTGCCCATCCTGATCATAGTGATCCATATTGACGAAAGGAGAAAAGGAAAGGAGGGGTAGATGTCGTTCGAACACAGAAAAAGGACTTGTACGGGATTGCAGAAAAGAGATGTCATGATAAGTTACGAGACTTTTTCTAGATAATAAATAAATAGTGTTGACCACAAGCGAGTAAGTCATACACTGGTGTATATTCAGAAAGAGCAAATTATTATGTACAGAAAAACTGGGTCGCCTACAACGCCTCTTCTGTATCCTTCGCACATTGTTGAGACTTAGCTCCATCTTTTCCCCCTGGTTATACGCTTTCATGACGCTTGTTGGTTCGTATACGCGCATTCCAATCGTGATGTAGCCAGCTTGCTGATTGGTGGATTTTGCAAGCAGGCCTCGCAATAATACAAAAACATCCTCTTCTTTGTCAAACATAAGCCGTTCTAGAGCATTCTGACGACTGGGATCTTTTTAGAGTTCATAGAATAGTGTTGGGAAATTGTTTCTTGAGTTCTCGGGATTGTTTTACTGTGCCGTTTCACTACAATATCTACCAGTCAGGGACTGAGAGAACAGGGAAATCTTTGTTTGTTGGTGGTGGTCCTCGTAGAACGAGAACTCATGTAATGGGCGGGTTCTGGATAAAAGGGGCTGGCCGGTGCGGATGGGTCCGTCCCGTCGGTATCTTAGTGGCCTCAACAATCGTCCACGTTAATGGGTTTGAAATGGGCTCAGCTCCCATGGGTGGGCCTTGGTTAGATATGGAGACCACCAACTGAGCGATCCAGAACCTCATTATATCCCGGACAATGAAATGTCGCCACTATATTTTGGCAGATGTTTTACTCGAACTCTATTACGACATGTTAACTAGAAAATAAATAGCCATGGGCGGCTCCCATTCAACAAAAGCATGGTTGTAAATACAAGGAAACATTTTGGAATATTGAGTCCGTCTTTTAGGTCAGGGTGTGACTGATGAGGATGCGCATTAGCTCGTAAATGCAGATGTCAGTTCTGATGGTTGATTTCGGCAATCATTGCCTTCTGCAGTTTGAATTGTCTCAAAAATTCACAGTAACATTTCCAATAGTCCTTCACGACCAAATTAGGGTTTGACTAATTTGGGTACATCCAGGAAGGAATCATTGTAGAAGCAAAAGTTGTTTGTTGATTTTTCACTTCAGGTCTTCCAAGCTACAGGCTCGACTTTTTTTACGTAAATCCCTTCCTGCGACTCTAAAACTCGGAGAAGAGCATTGCCACTGAAATAGGTACTGTGATGAAACGGATAGCGACTCCGGATTGACCGGTGACAAAATGATAGGAGCTGGACTTTTCAAAGACTTGAACATTATATTTGAGATGGACCTTACTGTACAATGGAGGCTTAATGATGAACCGGAGTTGATGGCAAGGCAGGTTGTGAATATCAACTGACTGTTCTGCTATCTTGGTTTTCCTTGTTAGTTTCGCCTTTCCCTAATTTATGATCGGCATATTCTTAGTGGGGGGAAATCAAAAGAGACTGCACAATTCTTGGGTTAGCAGGGGTGCTGACTTGTTAAAGGGGTATATTTCTTTATGTGCCAATTCTATTGCGGTTAATGGTCAGGAATCCTGATTAGAGTTGTTACATTCTTGATTTGCACACTGTACTTCTTTCGGGCCTATAACTTTGGGCCTGTCTACTCATTGATGGCCGTCTTGGGACTCGTTGGCGCCTCGTTCTGACGTCATAACGACTCTGTTAGTCGCTATTATCACCCAATGACATTGTCACTCAATGGCGACTTCATCGAATGGTGTTTCACTATAGTACAGTATGCCGTTTTCTAATTTCAGACTTTTCTAGAGCTTTTTGAAAGAAGTAGACGTCTCTGATTCATTGGGATTAAGAAAGTCATCCTTGAGCTTGCAGATCAATTCATCTTTGTCTTGCAATTCCATCAGTGATGGATGAGCAATGTCGATTGCACTGATGGGGTTGCGAGAGAGGAAGTCCGGGACAGTATTTTCCTTTCCAGGCTGATAACAAATAAGAAAGTCGTATTCCAACATTAATTGCTGGAGCCTATTAAGAGTTCGTGTGTGAACCTTGGATAATTTTTCGAGAGGACGATGGTCCGTAAAGAGATCGAATTTTCTGCCCCGTAGATAAACGTCAAAGTGTGAAATGCCGGAAGTGGCAGCAGTGAGTTTTTTTCCAACTTCCAACTTCCAACTTTCCTTCTTCAAGACAAGGAAGCCATCATGATACTCATTTACAGCCAGGAAATTAATGTCATCCTTGATACTAATAAACTTGTCAGTATCATTGAGGTACGTAGGGAAATCATGGAATTCAAAAAGTTAAATAACAGTACCTGCCCTCAAAAGAGGGACATGTATAGAGACACGTTAGTACGTTCCCATCATTAAAAAACTACAAGGTAGCATGTAAAAGGTGCTGGGCCTATCCTGAGTGGTGCAAATGTTTCCCGACCTTTTGGTTTTCTTGGACAAGCGTGACAAAGCGTCCTGCACGTGAAGACTTTCAATCAAATTGGGACTTATCCTTCCGTCAAGTACGGAGTTAACCCCATTTGAAATACGATTCACCTGAAAGTCGAGGGCCTGCAGATAGGATGAGACCAAAACGCCCAAATGGTCAAGTTCAACGTGGGTTTTCATTGTGTCGGAAAACAACACAATAGTCTTCAGGGTATTATTGATCCTCAGAGTTTGTTCCTCAAGGACGGAAAGCCGTGCCTCATGGTTCTGTAGAGTCTCAATAATAAAATCAGTAGTTTCCTCGTTATGTCCATCAACTGAAGACGATAAAGACATGTTATGTTATGGACGCGCAGAGAACAGACAATGTACTCTGGTTGAAGCTCTATTGCAAACTCTTTATTGAACGGTAGTTGGGGCATGCATACACGGGATTGTATAGACACAGAGAGCATATATGAGGAACGAGAGAGCATGATGCATAAGCATGGCATAAGCCGTGATAAACTAAATAAGGAATAACACTATACTCCCCACAAATTATATGAATCACATAATTTAAACATTTGCCCACACGAAACTGTCCGGTATTGAACTTGATGTCGTTGTACAATTGGTGACATCCTGGCACAGGTCTTCGTTTAAAGATGGGGCCGTTCTTTAGGGCTGGGGACTTGTTATAAGACATTGTCCGTTTGTAAACCACGGAAGAACACTCTGTGGTTGAACCTGTTGCTGTCTTGTCTTGACGCAACGTTTATATACACATAAAATCACAATCACTAACACCACCAGGATAACGAGTCCCATTTGGGCTATGTCAACATGGAAAGGTCGGCTGCCATTTGGTCCATGGGATCCGTAGCTTGATTCTTCTCCTGGAGTGGTTTTCGTTGTTGGGTCGGTCAACGAGCTTAACAAATCTCTCACCAATCAATCATGATCTTAATGTCATTATTGATCCCAGGCCAATGGTATAGCTTTTAGGCTGTTTTCCTCGTCTTCACCATACCAGTGCGTGGCAGGTGAAGAAAACGGAGAATTTCCGTTCGACAACTTTTGGGGATTACCATCCTTTTGTTGTCCAAGATGTGAAGTGATGACTTCCCTAGTAACAAAAGATCATCCCAAACGATGGCATAAGGACGTGCCGTGTGTGTTTGAGATAACTCCTCGATCTTCAGATCTTGTTTAAGGGCAAGGACTACTTCCTTGTAACTTGTGTCTTGCTCTGTGGCGTCAAATATAAATTTGAGGCTCGGGTCATCCATTGCTGTTGTCAGCGGCAAATCCAATGTCATGATCATCTCACCCTCCTCGGGGGCTGAGAACACCGGTGCACAAGACAAAGCATCAGCAATCAGATGGGTTTTACCGACAACCCATGACGCACTGAACGTAAAACTGGACATTTTTTTTTGAAAACGTAAAAGTCGAGAGTTATGAACGTCGTCCAAAGGCTTTTCGAAAATTCTGACCAAGGGGCGGTGATCTGTAATCACACTGAACTTGATATCACCCAACAAGTAATATCGACACTTTTGAATGGCCCAAGTAATGGCCAGGCATTCGAGCTCAATCGGATTCCGTTGGGGTTAGCGCGCGGGAACCACACTGGATGAGGCGTATCTCATCCTAAGATCCACGTTGAATCATGGCAAAACCGAGTCCCTGTAATCTCGAAGCATCTGTAAGCAATTCCGTCCGAAGTGTGGGATCGAAATATTGAACAAGAGAGGCCGAAGTAAGTACTTTCTTCACCTTAAACAGAACACTGTGTTCTGGCAGCCATCTAAAGACAACATCTTTGTTGAGTAAGTCACACAAATCACTGGTGACGTGGGCTAAATCTGGGATGAACGCTCACAACTGGTTTGCTAATCCCAAAAGGCAACGTAAAGAAGTGAGGTCTTCCGGCTCTGGGAAATTGCTAATCGCTTCCAGCTTTGTCGGATTGGGCCGAACACCTTGACTGGAGACGATGCGAAACCTGCAAATTTCACTTCTTGGCCGCATGCAAACTTATTTTTTGAAATGGTAATACCAGGTTAGCGGCACCTTTCCAACACTGCGCGAGTTCTCGAATAAAGAACATCTGGGGTTGGTGCTTGGACGAGAATGTCGTCCACGAGTTTAAGTACTCCAGGTAAGCCCTTTATTGCAACATCTGATCTATAGCACCAGTCGTCAGAACTCGCGTTGAGTCCCATAGGGGCTCTGTTGTAGTGGTATCTTCCACTCGGCAAAAGGAACGTCGTGAGGAGTGAACTCTCCTCGTCCAAAGGAATCTGATGATATCCTTGAATAGCATCCAATTTAGCAAAAATCTTGGATGTATTATCAATACTGTTGATAATGTCTCGACAGGAAGGGATTGAGTAGATTTGCCGTTTGAACGGTTTTTTTTTTTGGTTTGGTTTTTTCACGGGCTTTTCTAACCGCTACAGGGAATGTAATCCCCAGTACTATTAAAATGAAAGGTTATAATTCGTCCATTTATTACCTTTCAATCTTTATATGATATTTGGTCTACCAACGAATTTGAGTTGGCAGACCGAGCTTTATATATATAATAGGGCTTTATAGAATATAAGGTTGATCAGGAATGCTATCTAAAAATTTGTCCAAGTTTGACTTGAAAGTTGCATCCGGATCAACAAGGTCTAAAATTTTCCCAACGAATATTAGAGGAAAGCAGATTAAACAATAAAGGAGCCCGAGAAAGAAGAGATGTGGACTTCATTGTTCGAACTAGCCTTGATTCTCGAAGACTTGAAGGTGCTCTCAATACGCACATTAAGCCTCTACGGTCACTAGAATTAATTGACCCTAAATCCTGGGTGGTTGGGACAAAGCTCATGGATGCTTTTGAAGACGTACAGTATCAGATACCTTTCGTACCTTCTCTGAATGCTGAACAGTTCCAACATTTTTAGTCTCTCCCAATATGATTCCTGTGATGTTCTTAGTGAAACATCTTTGGACTTGTTTGACCTTTTGCAAACCTGTTGAACACATTGGAGCCCAAATGGGTGAAGCATATTCAAGATGTGGTTGAACAATCGACTTGTACAGAGTTAGCATCGTGATTTTTTCTCTGGACTTAAATGTGCGATATATCCAACCACACATTTGAAAAGCTTTACCCACCTTCAACTGGATATGCTCATTATTTTGGAGGACTACACCTAAATCTTTCAAAGCTGAGACCTGCTCAATATCTTTACCTCCATTATTTACGAGTGGAGTATTCAAAGGAGTTGACCCGAAGGTCATTGAGCGGAATTTCATTCCGTTCAGGGCCATATTACTCTTAGTAACCCAAGAATAGATTATTTCTAGGTCCTTTGCAAGGCTAGTGGAATCTTGGCCATTCCTACCGTAACCGTGCTAAAATGTGCTCGGAACCCGTGCTGGCTAGGAGGAAGGACTTCATTTACCTCAAGAAATTCAACAAGGTTGGACTTCATGATCTTCTCAAACATCTTCGCAATATTCGAAGTGAGAGAAATCGGCCTATAGTTATTAGGGAGCGACTTATCTCCCCTTTAGAAATTGGAAAAACATGAGCTAATTTTAGTGACGATGGAAACTTGCCCTGTTCCAAGATGCAACGCGTCAAGTACGAGAAAACAGGAGGAAGAACCAGTGAGCATCTCATCAGAAACTGAGATGTCACGCCATTAGGACCAGGAGGACTTGTAAGCCTCAAGCCCTTGATGGCCTCTAATGCATCTTGACCTGTGACTACAAGATCATCTAAACGTTCAACTTGACTGACCTTGTCAATCTCAACAGACTCATCTTCAGAGCAATGAGCTGTTGCTTCTGAACTTAGTGGGGTTGAAAACACACTGGAAAACTGATCTCCAAGCATGTCAGCCATAGTCTCCACATTGCTAATGGCTTCCCCATCAACCTCAAAAGGCCCAACAGAGTGTTTCATTTTTCTCTTACAGTTCGCATAAGAGAAAAAAGCCTTCGGATTCGACCTGACCTCCTGAGCCACCTTATACTCAGTTTGTAAGTGGTCATATTCGATGGAGGGCTTAAACTTACCCTGAACTATGTCCAATTTTTTTTGGAGACTACCCACAATGACTGGATTCGAAGTGTTCTTCAGCTTTTTTGCCAGTTTACAACTCTTTTTGAACAAAAACTGCAACTAATTTATCAATGGTTTCAGAATTGAAACTAGGTCCAGTTCTTCAAGTCTTTCTATAATCAATGGCCAATGTTCATCTTTGAACTTTAACTTAGCCAGACCGACCTTTTTGACCGGTTTTACTCTAAAGCATGCCGGCTTTTGAGTAATGGTCGACCCTATCTCAAGAACATGATGATCTGATGGATTACTAGGTGTCACATGGACATACTGGATCAGATCAGGGTCATTGGAAAGGACCAAGTCGAGATCACTATTCTCTTTAGTGGCTACACCAACATGCTGGGCGAAATTGCGCAAGATTGCAAACTCCTCCAGCTTTTCAAACGACTGAGATGTCGATTTCGAATGGGAATATACCCATTGGGACTAGCCTCCCACTCTACAACTCTAGCCAGAAAATTATAGTCCCCTACTTGAAAAACCTTCGAGCAAACTGCCTGATCCAACTCATTTCCACTGCATTGGAGAGCTGACATAAAGGAGCTTACTGAACAAGAAGGGGGTCGATACATTGTTACAATAGACAGATCAAGCCCTCGGATATGACAAATCAAGACCTCTACCTCTCCATTCGACATTTGTACATGACTAATGTCCAAATCGTTCCGAACATATAGGCATACACCCCATGTGGGAATATGGGATCATTAGGGCGTATCCTATCACAATGAACTAAATTGAAACCAACTAGTTCTTCATCTAAGACCCCTGGCGGAAGCCAGGTTTCTGTTATAGAGATGATGAAATCTCTCTCTCAACGGCTAGTTCTTCTAAGATCTTAACTTTCGCGCTGTCTTTTTTAAAAATCAGACAATACACGTTCAAATATAGCCCCTTTTGGGGCCTCTCTTTCGACGAACCAAGTTCACGAGATCTTGGACCATCCTCTCCAACCGTAAAAAGTCCCTCTTATCAGCAAAGCTACGTTCCATTGGAGGCAAAGCATGAGCTAATGGGGATGTTTGGGTTTGGGAAATGGGTTGAGCAGCTACATTAGAATAGGAACGAATATTGGGAATAAGGGTGGGGTAAGGAATATTAGGGAGGAGAGTGTTTATTTGAATAGGGGTGGATTGGGTATTTGAAGCGAGAGGAGGGAATTGGGAGAGGGGATGGGGGGTAGGAGGAGAGGGAGGGAGGAAGCTAAATGGGTTAAGGAAGGCGGGATTAGGTTTAGGAATAGGGTCAGCTCTAAAGCTACGAAACTGAGCTATCCTATTTCTCGCCTTTCTTTGCGTCCCTTCTACGTGGACGGAAAAACACCGTACATTAAAGCACGTCTGAAGTCTCATGGACTGACGGCACATGTATGGGTGAAAAAAGGACAACCTACCTTTGAACATCCCTTCTTCCCATTGTACTTCGCAAGACCAAACTTGATAAGTTTTTGACACCATTTAGGGTAGTCAAACTGACAGCCTTTTCCTTCATAAGGGCAAGGCTGCTTTTGATAAACAGGACAGACTGTTTTCTCTACAAATTTCTTATCCTGCTCTTTTTCAAGAGGAGGTACTACTTCAACCTCTACATTGGTCAAATCAGTCGACTTCTCAACTACTGGGTGAGCCTGCTTTTCAAGCAGCACGCTGGTTTCATTGAGCCAAGCAACTAAAGCCTCTAAAATAAAGGGCCTATCGACTACGGACGGATCCTTCCCTGCTAAGACCAAGTCCAATCATTGTCTAGCCTCTTTCTCTGATTTTTCCAAAAATAGCTTCCATTATGAATGCAAGAGGAACTATCTATGAGCACTAAAATCAAGAAACTAAGAAAAAGACAAAACATAAAGAAACTGAAATGCTATGCAATCTTGTCCTGAGATACAGGACAACGAAGCAAAATAGAAATGAACTACTTCACATCAAACTAAATATACAAATAAGATGAAGATAGCAAACATGAAAGTGCGGAGAGATTCATACATGCGCACACGCACAGCATCGAACACTCCCCCAGGAGATCTGCTCCAGATCTCAGGATTTTTTCCCAATTACTCATTAAGCACTTCACTTATTGTCAATTGGCTGCTAGTGCCTTATTCACTTTGTGCAGTTGATAGAGCCGCCCTGCAAGCAGACTCAAAGCCACGACACTCACTATGACCATTAGGATGGTCACTACATGATTCATTATGTTCAATTGTGGTGTGTCCTCTGCTATCCTGATAACTGAAGTGTAAACTCGTCGGGATCTGTGATATGACTGACTGGACTTCGCATCCAGCCACTTTATTTATACTATATCTGATTTACACTACACCTCCCCCGAGATAGGTATACATTAACGCGATACACAACAAACAAGAATGAGAAGAAATGATAAGGACGTATTGCACTCAGGGTACTGATAACTCGCGGAAAATGTCAGTGTTTGGGGTTTGGGCAGCTCCTTCTTCGACAGGCAACTCCACCAGTTGAGACGGCGTTGGGTGAGGGGCTCCTCGGCGGGGCCTACTGTGGTGGGCGAGAGCTTCTACGTAGCCTAGATTCGCCATCTCATATGGCGACCACGAAGGCCTCAAGTTGAATGAGTTCCCATATGACAACATTGGGAATGCTTCACCTGCCTCCCCCCCACATACTGCTGACTTGGCACAGGAGTGCCGCAGAAGCGCCGCAGGCACGCCAAAAGGCACAGAACCAACACTAACAGAAAAATGAAGGAGGCTAACCCGAAGCCCATCGTGGGCAAGTGCAGTTCCAACGGGTGTGTGCCGGAGGATTGTTCCACGATTTGTTCCCGCACTACGGGAGCCTTTGCCATGTTACTGCCCATGGTATCACTCAAACACTGTCACTGCATGAGCAAATGATACGTGTTTTTTCTGCAGGCGAGCTGAACGGCAAATGGCCGGTCATAATATCCCCATGAAAGTAGGACTTCCACGCACAACGCCAGCACCCTTGTCAGCACCTCTCAATGGACGTAGGAATCGTCGATTACGCCGATATACTTTGTCCGTGGCCTCGCACATCACATTGTATGAACGGCCTGATTCCAAGACGCCTGAGATAGTGCCATGAGCGTCCCACGCTTTGCTGACCGGGTGTTGCATCAGCACTTTGGTGCCCACCGTGAGAATGCTGAGTTCATGAGCTGATCTGTCATTGACATTCCTTTTGTGCTGACGGGATGCACTTCTCACGGTCTCAAACTCATCCCGGTCGAACTTGTGCCCTGGGAGGCCTGGTAAAAGGGTGCGCTGTCGGCGGCCCAAGAATGCTTCGGCCGGGCTGAACCCGTCCTCCCGTGGAGTGTTGCGATGCTCTAATAGGGCTGCCGGAAAGTTCTCCCCGGCATCCTTGCACTTGCCGAGCAGAAATTTCACAGCCTTGACCGCAGCC
>NC_081441.1:1817083-1841901 GCF_007210705.1 Tigriopus californicus | reverse complement strand
GCCATCCCCTCGAAGTGTTTGGGCACCGGGCGTGCCGTGGCCACGCTGAGTGGACGTACCTTCGAGTCCGGACGCAGGTGAATGTGCATCTTGGGACCTTTCATCACTCCCGCTGCTTCATCCAGTGTGGTGCCCAACACGTCGGCGAACTTGATTTTCATGGCTTCAAGTAAGATACTGCAGTTGTCAACACCACTGTCAACACGTCCACTATTGTTGTCTGTGCGTTCAGCTGATCGGTTTGTTTGAATACACTCAGGGACAGGGTGACCACCGGCGGCCACAACAGATGCATGACTTCGAGTTGTCTTTATCGGCATCGGGACATGTTCCTCCTGAGAACCATCAGAATTGTGTGGATTGGTCACAATCCTATTGCCTTCTCCCGCTACTGTCGCTTGCTGTCGCCTGCCTGGCCTGGTTGCCTTCTGGTTGTTGGAAATTACTATGGAGAACTCCGAGCTCTCGTAGATCATGCCAGGACACCAGGATTTCATCATGGAGATCGGCCGAGACAATGCCATCAATCACCGTGGTCACCTCGCCCAAGGTGGCCTTCAGCTTCAGGGTCCCGGTGCAATCCATAGGCGCGCCATTAGCCGCCTCCAGCCCCAGACCACCCATCGGGGATTGACGAGGACGGAACCCGTGGCGTTGAATTACATCCAGTGCCATCACGGTTCGAGTGGCCCCAACAAGCGTTTGGTACACGACAGATATGTATCAGTCATGGTATCCATCTTAGCCAAACACTCCTGTTCTAATCTTGGAAACTCGTCAGCCAGAGTCAGGTACAACTCTGACACTTTGTCGAAATGCGACCGTAACTGACCCAAAACCTTGGTCAACTCACGGTCCGACTCCTCTCCGGGGTTGGCCCCTGCAAACGTTATAACTTGGGCTGCACTTTTGACAGCCCTGGTGAAGTGGCCCTTGTGGGCCGTAATGGTGCCCTTTAACCTCGACTCTTGGGCGTCCAGGGCGGCCACCCTTTGGTCCACCGGGGTTGCCATCACTCAAGCACCCAACAAAGTTGATACAAACTTTGAATTTGCGAAAAATGCTCAGATTTCCGCAACATTTGCATTTTTGGAAAAGCACTTCCCACGCAAAGTTCTTTGTTCAGCAAAACTGAACACCACTGCAAGTCTGCGCCATGGTGTGTCCTCTGCTATCCCAATAACTGAAGTGTACACTCGACGGGATCTGTGATATGACTGACTGGACTTCGCATCCAGCCACTTTATTTATACTATATCTGAATTACACTACAAATTGATGAGTCGTAGTTGTGGTAGACCTAAGATTCTTCTTGGGGAGGAGGGCCTGAAGTCTTGTTTGAAGAACGCCTCTGGAAAGAACAGAGGGCATAGACAGGTTCGAGTTCATGAGAGGTATATTCTGGAGTCCGCCATATTACATTATCGTGACAGAAGTAAACTTTTTCCTCTCGAGAGCAAGAGCAGCATGAGCACATTCAAATTGTTCATTGATGTAAATCGGATGTCTCCAACTTTCTTTTCTTTTTTGGACACCCTGACAACAAAAACAAAAGGAATCATTATTCAGGGATTAACAGTATTTGAAACGATTGGAAACCTTGGGCTTCGACGAAGGTGGCGGTGTGATCGACATTGGAGAAGGGGCTGAACGTAGGAATCGACGATTCCGAACAAAGACTTGACCCGACGGTGTTTGTAAAGAATAGCGTCGGTTTGAGAGGCGGTCCAGCACCACACACAGCTTGTCCCAACGTTTGGAATTCATATCCTGAAGCAAAACAGAATCGCCAACATTAAATGAGGGTAAAGTTCGGGTTGAACGATCATATATCGATTTCCGAAGCTTGTCCGTCTCCAAGCGTTTGAGATCGGCGTCCTGCGTGGAGGGCTGAAAATTAGATTCGAAAGATCGAACATGAGCGGGCACCAAAGAACGAAGGGGGCGGCCGAAAAGCCGTTGGGCCGGGGACAAACCGTCTGGCCCAGGCGTATTCCGGAGTTCCAAAAGACCCGTGTGGAAGTTATCCGAGTCTGCAATGCCACCTGATCTGGCCAGAAGATATTTGAGCTTTTTCACATTCGATTCCGCGTGACCGTTGGATTGAGGATGAAGGAGAGACGACGGTTTCCACATCAAATTCCAACCGGACAAGAACTCTCTGGTCATTGTCGACGCAAAAGGCAATCCATTATCGGACCTCAAGACGTGCTGAAAAATACATGTAGATCGTTAATCAAAGAAGAAACCGTGGGGGAGGAGCTGAATCTTGAAATTAATGGGTAACCCGAGAAGTGGTCGCAATAAGCCAGATATTCCTTTTCTCCATAGGAGAAAAAATCGGCCGAAACAATCTCAAAGGATTGTGAAGGACGGGGATCTTGGAGTAGAGGCTCGGCAGGATTAGAAGGTTGGAAGTATGCACACTCCCGGCATGATTGAACTAGATTTACGATATCAGAGTTCATTCCGGGCCAAAAAACGACTTGTCGAGCCCTACTTTTGGTGCGTTCAACACCTTGATGGCTAGAATGTAGCAGGGCCAGAACCTCTTTGATTGCGGGCGGAGGAACGATTATTTGCGACCCTCGCAAGATCAAATCCCCATCAACCGACAACTCGTCAGATAGTTTTTTGAACAACGACACGTAGCCAGATTTGGTTCGAGAAACGATGTGATTATTGACAGCTTGTCTGAGAACTCGGTACTCACGACTGGCCTTGGCGTGGGCGATCAAAGTATCCAATGCCAGATCAATGCACGCAGAATTGATAACGGCAACTTGCAAGTTGCTTGGTTCATCCTCATTACCCTCGGGGTCGAAGATTGGAGCTCGTGACAATACATCTGGGACCATATGGTCTTGACCTCGTTTCCATTCCACCAGGAAATTGAACGAAAACAGCCGGCATCGATAATTTTGGATCCGTGGGTTCTTGACAGAGTCCAGCATCTCATCGTTGAATATTACACGCAATGGTTTATGATCTGTGATTACTGTGAAATGGGGAAGTCCCGCCAAATAGATACGACATTTCTTCATTGACCAATAAACCGCCAAGGCTTCAAGTTCAATGACAGCATAGCGTGTTTCAGGATCGGACAAAAACCGAGAGCCGCATTGGATCATCCGCCACCAATCATCATGAAGCTGCATTAGGGCAAATCCAAGTCCCTTCAACTTGGAAGCATCTGTAAGGAGAAATGTCTTGGCACCCAAACGGTACATTCCTAAGATCGGAGGAGAGGTGAGAGCAATCTTGACTCGTTCGAAGGCCTTGGTATGGTCTGGTAACCATAGAAAGTCTTTGGACTTTTTCAGCAGGCCACGAAGGGGTTCGGCCGAAGCAGAGATTTCGTGGGAAAATTGGCCCAACTGGTTGACGAGGCCTAGAAAAGAACGGATCTGTACGATCGACAGGTATGGGAAATTTGCGGATGGCATCGAGTTTTGAAGGGTGAGCTTGAATATTGTTTTCCGAAATGATATAACCTACAAATTCGATTGTTCAGGCTCCACCAATGACGCTTTTCTTCCCATTGATCGTTAACCCATACGCCACACACCGTTCTAAGATGGCCAAAAGGGACGAAACCAATGATTTAAATGAAGGTCGCCCAATGGCCATATCGTCAATGGCTTTGTTGACCTCGAGACCCGCCATAGTTATATCACCACGATAGGAGAACGAGTCTCCCGTGGAAATGAATCCCATTGGGGAACGTAAAAAACGATATTTCCCAAAGGGCGTGATGAATGTGGTAAGTTTCCGAGACTCTTTTTCCAAGGGCATTTGCCAATATCCTTTGACTAAATCTAATTTAGCAAAATAATTATCAGATGATTGAAAGCCAGAAATGGCTTCGAGAGGGGTCTTGGTGGGATGGGACCACCTGGGAGTTCAACCGAGTCAAATCCACGCAGAGGCAAATGGACCCGTCCAATTTGGGAACTAATACTATTGGATGGCACCAAAGGGAGGGAACATCTCCCACGGGCTCGATGACCTCCATTTTCGTCATTTCCGTCAATTCCAAAAGTAGTTTGTCCTTTTGGGGGCGTGAGACTTGGCGAGATGTGTGAATGGCGAAAGGCTTTGCGTCCGGCTTCAGCGTGATGACCATGGGATCGCCAACAATCGGACCTTTCATTGGCTTTAGAATCTCGTCATTGAAAGCCTCCCTGTAAATATATTTCAATTTAGCCTCGATTCTTAAAAATGAGAATCTGAGGGTGTATTGTTCAATGATTCAAGGAACTTTTCCTTTTCTCCCTTTAGCCATACTACGGGCGAAACTGGTTCGACCGGTGAATTTATACGAATTGGAGTCACCACTGGTCGGGGAAATTCTGGGCCGACAATTCTCAGAGCCTTGCACACATCCAGGCTCAAGTAGACACCGTCCATGTCATAACATACGACGATGGTGATGTCTTCGACAAAGATGTGGGCATTGAACCGGAGGTCTGTCTGGAAGGAACAGAACAATTTCAGAGATCGACCATCAACACCCGATATTTGTTGATTTAGGTAACGATTTTCCAAAACCGGAACAATTTGACAAAGGTCAGAAGATTTGAATTGGTTAATTCCCATGATAACGACGTCGGCACCAGTGTCAGCACAAAAATTTAAACGGACCGACATACTGGATCCTTTTGGCGAGATCTGGAGATTAATACGGTTATGCTCGCGGACGGTGGACGAGGCAACCTTCAAACGAATTCCATTGGCCCTCTTGTCCCCTCCCAGTCGATATTTCTTGGGACAAACCGGCAACCAATGACCGACCTGATGGCAACCGTTGCAGGACGACGTACGGGCTGGACAGTCTTGGCGCGAATGTTTACCGCTACGTGATCCACATGAATGGCAAGAATTTGGCCCCGAATAAGATTCCTTCTTACCAACCTTCTTTTCCAAGATTCCTTTCTTGTACGTAGATTTGGCGGCATTGATGGCCGGTGTCGAAGCAGATGTACCGAAATGACGGGCTCCTTGACATGAAGTCTCTAGTTCAATAAGGTACTTTCTGGCCTCTTCAAATGTAGAGGGATTTTGCTCCATGGTTTTGGCCTTGTCTGATTCATTGCGGACTGCCTGTAATAAGAGGGCAATTAAGAGTTTGTCCTCTGTGATTTGATTTGTCCCAGCATAATTGGCGTTCTCGCGAAGAGAGCCGCACAAGGAAGTGTAATTCCGACCTTCTTTCTGCCTGAGAGCCAACAAATCACGCATGTCCAAATGTGCACTACGCAAGCTACGCAAATGAATTTTGACCATGTCCAATACTTCTGTTACAGTTCTTCCTGTAGCAGTCTTGATGCCAATGGAATTGTTTATGATTGACAAGAACCCAGGACTGCAACATTCCCAGAAAGAACCCACTTGGATGATTTGATCTCGCCAATCAAGCAAAATGAGGTTAGCGTAATTCGTCCACAGAGGGCGCCATTTAACAAAGGACCGGTGATCAGCATCCTCATGAAGAATTGGAGGCTTTTTCGCCTCGATTTTGGGCAAGGTGGGAGATTGCGAAGACGGGCCAGTTAGAACCAGCGGTGGGGCCTGAGAACGTAAATTAGTCGCATCAAAATCTCGCCTCAGTCCTACTACCTTGGACTTTGTAGAGTAATAGGCCTTAATGTGGTCAGAAGCAGTGCCATCAGCATCGTTAGAATCCGACGCAAGATGGCAAGATACTTTATCTTTGGCATCCAAATACCTCTGGAGCTTGTCGTACCAGTGTTCAATGAAACTCTCCAAAAGAGTGGGGTCGCCACCAAATCAAATGAGTGTGTCTGAAGGGCGGAGTCTGACATATTCCTGGCCCGACTCAAGGCGGCCTTAAACCCCTTTCGACTTGCCTTTAGTACTTGGACTTCTTCGCGATCAGCCATTGTGATTGACCGATGAACACTTTAAGCGAGAAAGAGGGCGGGAACACCAAAGGAGAGGGGAATCACTATCGCGGGATGAGACCGGAAAACATGTACCCACGGGACACTGACGAAGACTACGGGATAAGACCGCATCAAAACGACAATCCACGACGGGGTAAAACCGGGTGAGGAGTAAGCGTGCCACGGGACGGACGATAAGAAAAATCGAATGACTGGGGTGGATCTCGCGAGATAAGACCGTACAGATCGCAAGCCACGCCAAGCGAGATTTGGTTCGCAGTTGAAGAGGGAATTTGGGCAATATCACGAAACTCGCAAGTTTGAACCACCCGACTGCGCCATGGAAAGAACAGAGGGCATAGACAGGTTCGAGTTCATGAGAGGTATATTCTGGAGTCCCCCATATTACATTATTGTGACAGAAGTAAACTTTTTCCTCTCGAGAGCAAGAGCTCCATGAGCACATTCAAATTGTTCATTGATGTAAGTCGGATGTCTCCAGTCTCCTTCATAGAATTCTAAGTGCTCCCCCACCTCATAAGCAAGTCCATGTTGAGAGAGCCGGACCTCGGGTAGTTCAGTGACCACGGTGTCTCCGTCTGAAGCTTGACAACCTTCAGGTACTCTCTCTTGAACATGTACCGGATCTGTGTCCCATTTTCACAAGCCAAGTTCACTGACTCAGATTCTGTGAAACGGTAGACTCTTTTTGGAACCGGAAAGATCTTAGGGACCAATGGTACCTTCCTTAGCTTGCAGCTGAGAAGGATTTGCGATACGTTTCTGTTCCATATGGCTCCAAAACACGTTTCGTTGTAGTGTAGAACTGTTGCCTTTTCATGTAGTCACCAGTAAATGTTGTTTGACCGCTTGCATTCGCCAAGGCTGTCAATAAACACCATTCCGTTATTGTTGACACCTACTTAATTAGTCTCGGGTTTGACTTCCCAATTGGATCCATGTATTGCGATGTGAGCTGGACGGTCTATTGTAAAGAGATTCCTCATGTCTCCTTCACGGTAGGTTGGAACTACAAACCGATCTTAGGCTCTTGCCAGGAACTCAAAATCGTTGGTTTCAAAGCCAAAACCTCCCTCAGTGGTACGGTTTGCATTCCTGATTTCTTAGCCTTGTGTTTTAGCTCAGCATAAGAAGAGAGTAGTCCATCCACGTTGACCACTGTGGCTGGTACTTGCTGTTGATAAATACCGATTGCGAGAGATTCAGCTTGTTGCGCCATCAACAATAGCGAATGGTAGCTGTTTTTGATGTGTTGCCAACCTTCCTGATTAGTTAAATGTAGTCCCAGGAAGGTCATTGTTGAATTGAGTTTTTCAATTGCTCTCAGATTATCTATGATCTGGAGATGGTTATTTCTGATCTCTTGTCGGTTCTCATACAGTTTGATTGTATTGTACACACCCAGTCCTAGTGATAAGACTGATGTGATTCCCTCAAAAAGGCCCCTAGGTTTCCTGTCCTTAGCCTCTGGGTATAGAAGATTCATTGCTGTCTCGAACTTGCGAGTAGCCTCTGATATCTTGTTTGCCACGAGATGTCTTCTGTTTGGTCCATTGTAGCGATCTTTCTTCATCATTAACTTGAGTCCCCTTTTTAGTACTTCTTTGTATTCCTCAAATGTGGTCCTCATATTCTTCTTTTCAACTGTTATTGTGATATGCCCATAGGTCATTGGTGCACACACGCTCCCCCTATTGAAAAGCCTGAGGGATCCTTCAAGGGTTACTTTGTCACCTGCATGAACAAAGCCCAATATAACGTAGATGAGGTTGATGATGAGACACATTGTTGATTAGTTGAAAACCTTTTCACTACTGACAGATAAAGAGCTTCCAGCTCTCCACGAAAGGTTCTTGACCTTTCTTGTTGAGACGTCTCATTTGTCTCAAGGGTAAATTTGTGTATGAACTTGAATTAAGCCGATTCGATGTCTTTGGACCTTACTTCTAGTGGTACCAATTGTTAGATCGGTCTTCTGATGACGCCCTTCTGCGTCCGTAGTTCTACAGAGCGGACCCGTCCGTCTCTGCCGATTTTCGTTGACTCAACGACTGCAAGTGGCCAGAAACTTCGAGACTTGTGCTCTTCCCGAATAATGACGACCTCTCCAGCCTTGAGATTGGTGTGGTCTGCATTCCATTTAGCAGATTGTTGTTGTTTAGTTAGGTACAACGAGGATCATTTTTGCCAGAAATGATTCTGCACTTGCAACCTATGCTTCCATCGCCCTTTTATTGTAGTTGCCGACTCGGAAGTTGATCCCCCCTTACTAGAAGGATTAGGGAAGGTAGCCATGTTATAACCAAGAAACAACTGACTTGGAGAAACTGGTATTGGATCATTACTGTCTTCTGACGTTACTGTCAAAGGTCTATAGTTGATCTGAGCCTCAATTTCAAAAATAATTGTTTGTAGCTTTTGTAAGGCTAAGGAAGCTTTTCTTAAGACCTTTTTAGAGTGCGCGTGGTGAGGTCAATGCATCTCTCGTAAACGCCACCTTGCCATGGCGCAAGTGGAGTTGTGTAGGTCCAAGTACAACCATGCAGGAAGTCACGGTTTTCTATCAAGTTCATGTCGAGGGACTTAAACAAAATTGCCAATTCTGTTTCAGCTCGCTTGAAAGTTCGAAAGTTGTCGCTGTAAATTGACTCTGGACAGCCTCGTCAAGCCACCAGTCTTCTCAGCGAAGATATGAACGTTTCAACGTCCATTCCAGTCATGACATCGAGCATAATGCCTCGCGTTGAAAGACACGTGTAAAGAGAAATCTATACCTTCTCCGTTGATCCGTCGTCTTTCCTTAAATGTAATGGTCCGCACAAGTCAAGACCCATATGAAGAAAGGGTATTTTGGGGATTGTGACCCTTGACGTAGTGGGTACTCCTGGGAGTTGTTCCAATTGTTTATTGTCTTGCCTGTTGCAGCGCACACAGTTTTTTAGAACATTTCGGATTGCCCATTTTTGGGTTACTATCCAAAATCTTGCTCTTAGGTTAGCTGCTGTTACCTCCTTGGGGGTGTGAAGATAAAGCTCATGATAGGCTCGAATGAGAGAGGCCGTAATAATGTGCTTGCCAGGCACAATTACTGGATGTTTCTCCTCATCCCGCAAATGGGAATGTGACAGCTTACCGCCGACTCGCAGTAGCTTCATCCTGGTCAAAATATGGACTTAGATCAGCCAGTTCGCTTAATTGCTTAATACTCTGACCTTTTTGTAGTGCCTGGAATTCCTCCAGGTACTCCTCCATCTGAGTTAATCTCAGAGAAAGTTGTAGGGCTTGTTCCCTCTCTGATCTGCTGACCAGAGTTTTATAATCCTTGTCTCCATTATCTGCTTTCCTTCTTGGGTTCATGCGTAGGATGTATGACAGGATTCTCATGTTTTTCCAGAAGTGCATATTCTTCTTGAAAATTTCTGTCACGATTGAGGATTCTGTGACTATTGCCAATGAGATGACATTTTTTGCCTCAAGGCACTCTTAAGTCATGCCTAGGGTATCCGATCTCGGCAATTCACTGATTGGTAGGTACAGGAATTGAGGCCCTGAAAACCACTCATGGTCCAATTCCTTGATGCTACATCCTCTCGATGCTCAATCACTTATGTTATACACCCCAGGACAATGCCTCCATTGGATACTGGGGTCCGTGCGTTCTTGAATGAACTTTGCCCGATTGGCCACCCAGACTTTCCACACTCCGGCTGGTTGCCTCAGCCATTGCATGACCGTAAGCGAGTGTGTGTGGTAGGTAATGCTCTTTGTTGGCAGCTGCAGAGCGTCTGCGACGTGAGTTGTCAGCTTCACGCCCATGACACCTGCGTTTAGCTCCAATCTGGCAATTGAGTTAGTCCTTCTCTCAAGGTTCTCTATGTCCACAATCATTTTCATTGGGACAACTTTGGTTTTTGCCATCACCAGTTGACAACTGATAAGGAAGGCCCTCTGGATATCTGGAATCAAGACCTGCGACCTATCTACTCAGTAATAACAAATATGAATCCAAAGAAGCAACAAAGACATTGTGAAATACATCTTTTTGTGACGTGGAATATAATAATCCGTAAGGTCGATCAATTGGAACCATACAAATTTGAAACTGTGTATCTCTTGTTCCTGCGACCAGAAATAAATAAGTCATCATCATCTCATTGAATAAGGGCATATCCAAGACCATGAAGCCGCAACGCATTGTGAGAAGCTCAGTCTTGAGATTTGGGTTGAATGGTGCCACGATTGCTGATGAGCAAAGAATATCCTTGGCTCAGAGAAACTCAATATCGTGCGCATCAAGCCACACAAAAGCGTGCTTTTTCTTAAGGAGTTCTCGCATTGCAACCGTGGAATGTGCCAAATCAGCTAAGAATGAGCCGAGTTGATTTGCCAAGTCAAGAAATGCCCTTAATTCTGATATATCCGTAGGTGTTGGAATTTTTTTAATAGATGCAACCTTGGAAGGATCTGGCCGGACACCTTCAGGACTTACAATGAAGTCCGCAAATTTCATTGATTGTCCGACATCGAGCATGGCCAGAGAATCATAATGCCAGCTTTTCGACACCTTTCAAGGACGATACCTAAACGTCGAAAAACCTCGTCGCGGGAAGGTGCTTGGACAAGCATGTCGTCCACAATTTTCATTAGCCAACCCA
Organism: Tigriopus californicus; assembly: GCF_007210705.1. NCBI lineage: Eukaryota > Metazoa > Arthropoda > Copepoda > Harpacticoida > Harpacticidae > Tigriopus > Tigriopus californicus. The sequence continues at coordinate 1,831,319 of NC_081441.1, read as the reverse complement.
AACCAGCGACGGCTGCATCTGTCCAAATGTTGAATTCGTCCGAGCTCGAATTTAATCCCATAGGAGCTACAGTGTATTGCTATTTACCGCTCGGCAATAAAAACGCGGTAGGGAGCAAACTCTCATGATCCAAAGGCACCTGAAAATAGCCATGCACAGCGTCGAGTTTTGCAAACCACTTCGAATTGGGTCGTACTTGCCGCATGAGGTCGTGTGTTGATGAAAATGGGTGGATTTGTCGTTTCACGGCTGTGTTCAGCTGCCTATAATCCGTCACTAATCGAACTTTTTTCCACGCAGGTTTTTTGACGAGGTGGGCAGGGGATGTCCACTTTGTTGGCTCTGTGCATGGGAAGATTACTTTCGCTGAAACAAGTTCTTTGATTAATGAATCAGCCAACAGCTCCAAAGGAATTGGGACTTGACGTGTAGTATTCACCTGGCACGGCTTGACATCCAAGGACTCGTCCAACTGGATTTTCATCTCAAGACCCCTGATCGTACCTGAGGCCTCGCCCAGAGAATCCACCAAGACATCTGAGAAATCAGCCTTGACATTTTCAACTGTATCAGAAGGATCATACTGATTCCCTTTCACTCCTCGAATTACGTCAGAAGTTGAAGCCAGGGTTGGGAAATTCTCAGGTAGGATATCCTCCCAAGGCAGTGAGATCATGCCAGCTGACCAACATAGAACCAACCAAATCCGGGGACACAATGGCAGATACAGGAACCCAAGGGCCGCCTGATACTGAGACATCAATGGTCACAGATCCATTATTTCGAATTGCAGGTCCATTGGCAGCTTGCAACACGGTGGAACCTGGTATAGGAATTACATCTTTGGGCAACATCGTCCACGGGAGTAAAATGCGAGTTGCTCCCGTGTCGGGTACTGCAACAAGATATTGGATGTTATCTGTGCCAAATTTGCATTTAAGAATCAGAGATGGAGTCAATTGAGGTGATTTGTACTGATGGGGATCAAACAAAAAATCACCGGAGGTTGCAAGTAGGGCAGCCAATTTACATTTTCAATGGCATACGGCATTACTAGCGGAAAATCAAAAACCCATTAGTTAATCACAAAAAGTAACCCTGAAGTTTCTCCCATCAAAACAGGGTCACCTTTTTGGTCAAGCCTAATATTCTACGATACGCTAGAAAAGGCCCGTGCTTTGACTTTCCTAGCTTTCTGGCGATCCTGATTTTGGAAATTTGTTTGATCCCATCACTAGTGATTTGACGTCAACCACTGTCGGAATATCATCCAGCGAAGGACTCTTGTCGCCTTGATCGCAATGGTTTGGAGTTGTAGGACGGCAAGTATGATTCCGACCTCAACTTTCATCTTGGGAGCTATTCCGAGAGCAATTACTGGCAAAAGACGAGTCCCCTTCCCGGATTCCATCATGTGAATTGAATCGGCCTCTAGCACGTGATCCAAATCGTTCCCTAGAACTCGTGCGGCGACGACAAAGGCGAGGTAGTGTCCAGACTTCCCACATCTGTGACAAATTATTGCCTGAACGGGGCAGCGTCCACGATCATGTCCTGTACGCCTGCATCTGTCACACTCTTTCCGATCAGAGACGGATGCCACAACCAATATTGTCGGTACGGCTTGTTCCCGGATTCCATGGGCCGACTCAAAAGCCCTGGCTGTATCAAGAACCCTCTCCAACGTTTGATCTTAAAGTTCAAGGAGTTTCAGAAAGAGATTGTTGTCGTGGCGGCATGCAAAAATCAATTCAAACATGTGATGTTTGTCAACCGTCATCTTATTCAGTTCGGCCCTATCCCCAATGAGTCTGAACTGATGGTAATAATCCGTTAATCTTTGCAATTGTTACTTGCGGCATTGCTTCCATGCAAGGCGACGGCCAAATAGGGGATAAATTTCCAAAAACCATTCCTCCAAGAGGGTAAAGCACTCGGGGATGGTGTAATCCACAATGCAACCCATCATTTTAGTGAGCAATTCACCTTCCAGTCTGGCCAGGAAATAGGCCTGTTGTTCTCTTATCCCGAGGATACTAATGTTTGATGCTGACTGATATGCCTGAAACGTCTTGATTCAGACCCGCATTTTGGGAGGGGTCGCATCTAGTGTTAAAAGAGAAGGCCTTAAATCGCTAGCCACTCTGAATTGAGTTGGACGATCAGGCGTGACTCGGTTATTGTATGGAGGGCACCAAGAAACATGACCAAACCAACGGTGACAAAGAGGGGAAGGAGGTTCTTCCGTTCTAAAACGGCTAACACCGACTGTGCCATGTTGGATTATAGTTGGACTTATGGGAACAACGAATACACGTGGTGAGATCAATAACTTCACTGGTCTTTATTTTTGGGAGCAAACCCAACAACATCTAGAAAAGAAAGATGCGTAGTCATGAGGATATAACAGTAATAATTGGGAAATAGTCCTGATAGTGTGTCTGCAAGAAGGTTTGGGAGGAGGGACTATGTGATGAGGTGGTTATGGTATTGATAAAATGGCACAGTATGTACAATGGGGTATGAGATACACATAAAAAAGGTAAGAAACAACGTCTATTCAGTTAGGCGTCTTGGGCCTGGTGATTGCCAAGTCAGCCAGGGGAAGATTGGGTGTCCCACCTCTTCAGTCTTGGGGGTACCAATAAGTTTGATTGGCCCCTCTCTTTGTCCTTCCTTTTGCTGACGCTGATCTTCCGGGTCGGGGAGGCGGGGGGTGGCCGGCCTCTGGGGTCGGCTCTTCTGGCGCGGCAGACGGTGCTATGACATTTGCATCAGACTTCTTTGACCCGTCCCTGGTTCCGTTGTCTCGTTCCAACGGAGGTGGCTGGAGCTTGCTCGGTTGGGGTGGGTTCATTTCTCTTGGTATCAGCGTCTTTGTTGATAGAGGTCTCATTAGAGATGGCGTCAGCATCGGCGTCGGACTCACCCAAATCGTCGCATGGTACAATGATGCTCAAACGCAACGATATCATCAGGGAGATGTAGGCAATAGGGTCTGGCTGGGTGACAGGAATGCGGACTGTTCTGAGGAATTGAGGAATTGGGATGCCTAGCCTTCAGCTTCAGCTTGGTTTTCTGATTCGGCTCTTTCTACTGCTTCTGCTTCCGCTTTGCATTCGTCCTCTGCTTTGGCTTTGACATCAGTTGAGGTCATGAATGATAGGCCTTCATCGGTCGAGGCGTAGTCCAGTGGATTGTCGAAGGGTCCTTGCATGTATTGGACCCTAAAATGGACTATGCGTCGTGCCATAACATGGCCAATCGGAAATGCGGCTGGCCATGCTTTGGTTGCTCCCGTGGTGTTGTGTAGGATTATCCAAATGACTGAACGGCCGCTGTGGCCCACTGGGCCTTGGACGTAACGGGTAACGGGTGGTTACACATGTCTGTTACAACGTGTGCATGGGTAAGAAGGTGAAGTATCCGTCCATTGGGAACCTGATGCTCAGGTCCGCGGTGCAATGGCAGAGTGAGGTGGTATGTTGATGGTGTGAGGATGGTTTTCGTCATTGCCGACGATAAATATCCCAGTGTTTCCTTGATGCTGCACGGGAGCCGGCAGTGGGCTTTTTCGATATAGAGGCGGAATAGTCCCAGAATTGGCCTGAAGAGGCAGGAAGGGGGGTATGAGAAAATGAAAAGAGGGATAGGAGAGGGTAGTGCCTGCCCCCTTGTGGAAAAAGCTGGTCCTCAAGCGTCATTCAAAGTAAGGCCACGTGAAAAACGCGGTGCGCCAATGAGGCAGCAAAGGTAGTGCTGGGCAGGGCAGGGCGCTTGGGCTCGGAGCAAGGGAAAGGAAGACTGCCGTCGAGCATTTCAGCTTTTCGTTTAGGGGCTTTGGAGGCCCAAGACATGTCTGTAGCGTCTTCATCGAGAGGCGTCCGTGTTGTTGATGGGGACACTGGCCTGCGTGGCGGTAAAGGTTTGTTGGCGTCCACGCAGGGAGCGTTGGGCTCACCAGGGGCCAATGGTGACGGGGTCTGAGATGCCGGCAGCAGGTTGGTGCTGGGTTGGAGCGGCCTGTTAGGCCAGTCACGTTGGAAGGTGTCGCTGTGGGTATGCCACACCACAGGCTGTTTTGCTTTGGCGATTGTCCAGGCATAGGGGTCTGGAGCTTGCTCAATTCCCACGGATAATAATAATGTTTATATTACGAGCACTGACATGAATGTTATTCAGAAAACAAATTCTAATTGTATCCATTGCCCAACAAAAACTCCCAGCATATAATACTGCTTTTGTCTGACTAGTCTATTTATCATCATCTTTGCTTTCTTCAGGTCTTTCTCCAATCTGATTCCCATCAGAAGATTATTCCATACTCCTTTGAATTTTGTGTTCAAACTCTTTCCACTCCACAATTTTTTTTGGGGCTCCTTGACATTGCCCCTCATGACTGCCCTGGTTGCTGGTCCCTCATGAAGGTTTCTTGTTCGTTGCAGCTTCCATCCCTCAAGGAGTGTCACCCTTTTGCACACATCCTCAACGGAGTCGAGCTTCATCTCCCCTCTCACTTGAGAAATGGACTGGTTGCTGTACCTTGGTAGGCCTACAATTACTCTTATTCCTGAATTCCATGCCCTCTGAAGTAACTGCCTTTGTTCTGCCCCAAGAAGTGACAGGTAGACTGCAGCATTAGACATCAGTGTTGATGTGATACATCCATGATATAGTATCTTCTGATCAGCAGTGCAGGACTGCTGGCCTTCAGCTCTGATTCTACCAGCAACTCTTCTGATTTGGCTGCATACGGCGTCGACCTGTTTGTCCCATTTCATATCCTCCTGCAGGTAGTAACGCAAAAACCGGATGCTGTCAGTTGGCTGAACATCTGTGCTTCCCACTTTGATAGGACGAGGAGCGCATCCAAAGCCCACGACCTCCGACTTCTTCTCATTTAGGCTTAGGCCAAGTGCAAGAAACCACTCGGATATTCAATCAGCAAGACTCTGAGCAATTTGCTGGCACTCCTCCACTGTGTCCACAATGGCGAGTCTAATACCATCATCCGCATACAGGGCCATCAAGGCTTCCATGACTTATTTTACCCAATAGATGAGAGATATTGACCCGATTCCGTAGCATTCTGGGCTGCTTGGACCTCCTTGTATTACCCCGGTGCTTGGCTCAAAGACATGGGATCTCTGTCCCTCAACTTCAACAAAACACCCACTGTTCTTGAAGAAGTTCTCAAACCATCTGATCAGTCTGGTCCCTGCTTCAAGGGTCATCAGAGTCTCCATCAAATACTCTCTTGATATCAGACCGAATGCAGCGGATGCATCAATGGCCACAAGGATGACTTTCTTCCCTTTATGTCGGGCTTCTTTTATGTCTTCTGTGACCTGCATCAGGGCAGTCAACGTTCCTCGACCTTGTCGGAAGCTCAGTGGGTAGAAGTCCCTGGTCACTGAGGGCCTGGTTCATCTGCTTTTGAGCGCTTGTTTCCACAAGCTTTCACAGGCAACTTGTTAGCAACTGGCTGGTAAGAACTAGGATCCTTCTTACTTACCTTTGATTTCCAGAGACGAATTATTCTTGCCATCTTCCAGTTGTCAGGATATTGGCCATTACAAACGCCATAGTTTATTACTTTTGTCATGGCAGGTATCAGCTCGAACTTGAAAGTTTCTATGAACCTGTAAGACACTTTATCGAGCCCTGAGCTAGTGTTGCTTGGAAGATCATCTATGAGGCCTCCAACTTCTTCTTTGACACTTCTCGCAGGTCCCAAGGGTCTACATGTTGGTATTGTCAACTTAGAATCCCAAGAACTTCCTCGGGCTTAGGGAACCTTTTGAGTTTGGTCAACTTGTCTTCAAAAAAATGGGCAAGACAGCCGACGACCTGGCGGGAGTCCTTGATCTCTTGGCCACCTTGGTCCTCAGGAACAATTTGACCTGGCTGTCCAAATGTCTTGTTTATGATTGACCAAACCCCACGCCCTCTGTTATTCTCTATAGAAGACGCCATGTGATCTGACTTTGCCTTATGGCACTTGTAGACATATATGTTCCTGAGCTTCTTTTTCGCTTGACCAAACGCACACTTCATCTGGTTGGCAAGTTCAGAGAGTTCTGCAGTGTACTATTCATTCCTCCTTGAACCTGATGTGGTGACTTCTTGAGTGGCCTCTGAATTGACTGCTTTGCACCAAATATCATTTTTTAGACGGAGCTCTCCAGGCCATTCTCTTTTGGGTTAACTTGAAGCTGCCTCTACCTTGCAAAGTTGATCACATCTTGAGTTATCTTCCATCGCTTGATAACTTGTTTTTCTTCCCTGGGTTTCTTGCCTCTGTTCAGTCTAGTTAGAACTGCTTTGTGATCTGAGATCATAGGGTCAATCACATCAACTCTTGCTTCATGTTCCCTGACAAAGCACAGATCTGTCATTTTCTCGGTATGATTGCCATTTTCTTGGTCACAAACTCTAGTTGCCTCTTGCATTCTTTGACAGAAGTCATTTTCTTCAGATCACTGGAGCAATCTTTGTTGGTATTTACTTTTCTGGTTAGCCCAATTAAAATTGAAGTCTCTCATTACAATTGTCTTTCTCCTTGCTTTGGCACTAAAGCTTTCAAGGTGGTTCAGCAGTCTCTCGAACCTGTCGTTGTCACTTAGTCTGTCTTTCTCGAGTGAGCTCACTGTATGTAAACGAAATACTCATCTGTGCCAAATCCAGTGTTACATTTGGCAGTCTGCTTGACAGTTTCATTGCTTCGAACTTGATGGAGGTCTTGATATATGCTAAGATTCCCTTGTATTAGCTTCTTCAGCAATATGGTAAAATCCTGGTAGATTGGGAATGAACTCAACTTTTTCCAAATCTGTTTCTGACAGTTAAATGATGTCAATCTTCTCTTCTTCTGTAAATGCTTCAATCTCACACAGTTTCTTGTAAAAGGATCTCTGTATGTTTAGGAAGCCAATTAACATTTCTGATTGGAGGTTAAATTGTTGGGCACATTTGACCTCAACTTGGCGAGAATAGTTGTCTCTTCTGCTTTCAGCTTCTGTAGCTCCCTTGAGCTTGGCTTATCTACCTCCTCATTGACTGCCTTGCTTGCTCCACCACTCTTGGGGGTTAAGAGGCTCAAGAGACAATTGGACACTTGTCCACTTTCCTGTGTTTGAGGTTCCCCTAGCTCTCCAGGGAGAATGTCTTCCTCAGATAGCGACTCCGAATTGGCCAATGATGAAATGATTGAAGCTGGAGTATCCAAAGACTTAATGAATATATTCGAGATAGACCTTATTGTATAATGGGAGGCTTATTGAACCGGAGTTGATGGCAAGGCAGGTTATGAATATCAACTGAACTGTTCTGCTATCTTGGCTTTTCCTTGTTATTTTTGTCTTTCTCTAATTTATGATCGGCATATTCTTAGTGTGTGGGGGGGGGGGGGGAATCAAAAGGGACTGCGCAATTTTCGGGTTAGCAGGGGGTGCTGGCTTGTAAAAGGGTACATTTCTTTATGTGCCGATTCTATTGCGGTTAATGTTCAGGAATCCTGATTAGAGTTGTTACATTCATGATTTGCACACTGCACTTCTTTTGGGCCTATAACTTTGGGCCTGTCTACTCATTGATGGCCGTCTTGGGACTCATTGGCGCCTCGTTCTGTCACCATAACGACTCTGTTAGTCGCTATTATCACCCAATGACATTATCACTCAATGACGACTTCATCAAATGGTGTTTCACTATAATTGCCTCCCTTTGAATGAAGGTGCTGCGTCCTCCTAGCCGTATCTTGGTCGTTATCTGGATGGGTTGTGGGATTACCACAACCGGAGATGGGTTTCCAAGGGCACCCTTGTGTCTTTGGTTGGCAGTTCTGATACCAGATTAAACCACTGGATATGCTGACTAAGGCAATCAGGATCATCAATAGGGCTGGAGTTGACCATATCGGATCGGTTGTTCTGACAAGTCATGGTCGCTATACCGGATAATGGTATTGACTGGGACATGTCTGGTTGCTCTAGTTGTGATAGTAACGGGTTTAGGTCATCACGGGAAAGGGGATGGTGAGGTTGGTTGTGGTTGAGGAGTTGGGATAGGTCGAATGGTAGGATTTTTGAGGGTTTAGTTACTACCATCATGGGGCTGAGCCAATCGTTGCAAGCATAGTGATGTAGTGTTCTTTGGCATTGAACGTACATCCATCCAATAGTTGCAAGGTGGTGACTGCTGTTTCGAACTTCACGTCTCTTGACCCGTTCGCACAAGTGTTCCGGGCTTCTTCTGAGTGTCTTGCTGGTGTGTACTTGTATTACATGCACATGCGCATACGCAGCTGTCCTGCCCTGTCTTTCTCTATTGCTCTCTCTCCATGTCTTTGCCTTTCTAACTCCTAATTTTGATCTTGAATAGAACGGACCTGAAGATATAACCCTCCTAGTATATTGGATTAGGGGTGAGTCCTTAGGGACATAACATGGCGCAATCGGCATGTCAGGCTTGCTGCCCTCTGTTTACATCCATATATCGTGAATCTACACTTATGGACCCTTGAGGACATCAAGTTTCCAAGCCGAGGACCGCCTTTTGCAGACAAGCACATCCCCTTATTGAGGAAAACCCGGCACGCCGTTTGTGGACTTGTCTGGCCCACCGCCTCTGCGTGTGGCCTTTTGCCACCCTTCTGCATGTGGTCTTTTGCTGCCCTTCTGCGTGTGGCCTGTAGCCCTCCAAGTTTGAGGCCCTTCAGCTCTCCATGTATTTTGGAGGATGCCCATTTGTATTGTGGATGATATCCACCCTATATTGTTGAGGATGCCCACCCTGTATTGTTGAAGATGCCCACCCTGTATTGTGGAGGATGCTCCCGTGGATAATATATGACGCCCATCCTGAATTGTGGATAATACCCACCCTGTTTTATGGATGATGCCCACCCTGTATTGTGGATGATGTCCACCCTGTATTGTGGATGATGCCCACACTAAATTGTGCATGATGCCCACCGTGAATTGAGGATGAAACCCACCGTGAGTTGTGCGTGATGTCCACCCTGTTTTGTTATGAATTTGTCTTCTTAGGTCCTGTGTCATCTCCTCGACTTTGCTTGAGGCCTCAGCTGCAGCATTGATATCCTCGGAAGCCGCCAACAGAAAGGTGGAACTGATGACTCCAAGGTTTTGGACATCGTGCCAGGACATGAGCATGCAATTGTGCATGCATGCTGACTATGAGACAATCCACGTATGCTGTCCTGCCATTGACGGTGAGCTTGAGAACAACTCGACCAGCCACGGATATTTGATCACCATTGGCTGCTCTCAAAGTATCATGGGTTGATTCCAGGTCAAGGGTATGTCTCTGAACCAGGGCAAGACTCAACAATGGTCCTCGTGGCTCCAGTGTCAGGGATAGCCCCAATATGGATCTGGACATTTCGAGGAGACCGGATGTGGACGTTGATATTTAGAATAGCGCGAGATCCAGAGGTGCTTTGGACGGCCTCCATGGTGTGGACATGTGAGACGAAGTCTGACTCCTCGTATTTCAAAGGATTCTGTCCGACGGTCTCAGGTTCCTCAAAATGCTCAGCAGAAGAGGTGCTCTTCGTGACTTGGAAAGCTGTTGCTGGCATAGAGGGGGCCTTTTCCCTCTTCGGGTAAGGCACTCCACTCATGCATACAGGGCTCAAATGACCCTTGCGTCCACATTTGTTGCATACAAACGACTTTCTGGGGCATTGTGCTGTTTTATGCTCCTTCACACCACAACACGTGCACTTTCCGCCCAGGGGTCAATGTTATAAACATTTTGTCTGATGTCCAGTACTTACCTTTGGAGATGAATGTCATAGACTTCTGGGCACTCCATGTTGGAAAATCATCAGCTAAACACTGCAATGGATGATCTACTGGGCCTTGATTGCAAACAGGTTATTGTACTATTTAGTCAACTCAAGCATCGGTTGTGCAACATCCAGGTTTTCGGCATCTATGACGTTGATCACAAAAAGTACTTATTGGGCATGGGACAAACTCTTTATAACATAGGCCCCAGCTTGGCCCATGAACGAGCCTTTCCAGACTTAGGCTTGTTGTTCCCCATATTTTGGGACTGACTTGTCACTCTGTTTGCCTCAGCCGTAGAAGTTGATGGGGCCGTTGCTGCAAAGATTGCCTTCTCATACCCCACGATTTTCTGTTTCACCATTTTGAGAGACGAGTTTTCCAGCCCCAGCAATTTCTTCTTCAGCTTCTCATGGGCGTACACCAATGACACGAGACCAACAGCTTGGATCTGATTGATCGACATATTGACGAGATCAGCCTCCTTAGCCAAGGACTCCATTTTGGCGAGATGCTTGGAGTAAGAATCTCCAGATTTCCATGTAATCGCAAAGTATTCAACATACCTGGCTTGCATTGGATATCGTTGTCTGAATTCTCCCTTGATGAGCTCAAGCATGCCACTAACTCCGAAAATCTCCGTTGTCATGCTCACTTGGGGTACGATCATGTTCTTGAGTTCGACAGGGATGAACTGATGCACGTACGTTTGCTAATCCAACGTTGCGTATGAAGAACAAATTGTTTGTCTTGAAGAAAGACTGCATCTTCAGTAACCATGATCTCAACTCGGCAGAACTGGCACTTTCACCTGTGGTACTTGGATGACCGATGATGCAGGTGCATATGCTTGGGGTAAGTTTGCTGCTACGGCAGGTGCTGGGTGCACATTCCCATCGCCCTGATGCACAGGACTTGTGTGGGGTTGTACTCCTCCGTTAAATTCTTGAGATCGACTAACTGAAGAGAGCAAACAGCTTTATTGATATACTAAATGGAAAACCGGATGAGACATAGAATACATGTAAAGACAGCCGAATGGAACGTCTCCCTGGGGAGCCGAAAATATAGGGAATTGAGGCTGCAAGAGATGAAATATAGTTTGGTAGAAAAGATGATTGATTGTTTCGAAGACTTGTCATGGCACGAATCACACTCAATCACTGAAAGGTCTTTTCCACTTATTATGGACGCACGTCATTGGATGTTGTTAGCGTATGGTGATATTGCCATCAAGCGGGGAGATTGGAAGCTCCTCGATGCGGCTGGTGGTGTCGGGTGTGTTGCTGCCCGGTGGAGGCAGCAGGTCAGCAGGTTGTGCCACTCTCCCCTCACGAGGTGCATGGTTACGCTGACGGCGCTGGAGCTCGTCAATGAACTCCAGTGAAGATAGATTGAGCCCAAAGGGGAGGCTCTGGGTCACTTGTAGTTGTCCCATGGATAGGCTGAACACGCCCATGGAGGCTGCCGGCCCATGGGCTGGCTGGCTGCATGTTGTGCATGAGGACATCAAGGTAGGAGACCCGTGCAGGTGATGGCGGGGGTGGTACCTGTACAGTGCGTACAGGAACCCGATGGTGAGAAGGACGCCGTTGGCACCTGACAATAGAGACGGCAGATGCAGCTCAAAGAAGTGGAACCCGGAGCTGCAGGTGATTTCTGTACCCGGGTTGGCTTCCATTTCTCGTATTTTCTGAATGACTACGTCCTGCTCGTCTACGTGTGCCATGTTGAAGTGAACCTGTACTTGGGGTCAGGGGTCTGGGGCTAGGATCAATGAACTGTTTCGTGGACGATACAAAATTCGGGAATGTGTGTACTACCTGGGCATGGCGATGTCCTTTCGATGGGGTCAATTCTTTGATTTCCACATACTCGGGGTCTTGGAAATGGCTGAGTCGGTATCCTACTTTATCCTAATTTATTTACAATAGTAGACCTTACTGTATGATGGAGGCTTATTGAGTCGGAGTTGATGATTGGTAAGATTGGGAATATCAACTGAGTTCTTCTCTTGTTCGGATCTTTCCTTGTTACCTCTTTTTTTGTATTCTACGAAGGGTGGGGGGAATTCCTAACATAGATTACATCAACTTGGTTTAGTAGGGGCGCCAGTTGGTTAAAGGGGTCCATTTCTTATACGTCGATTCTATTGCGGTTATATGTTTGGGAACCCTGATTGCAGGTGTCTGATTCTTGGCTTGCACACGGCACTCTTTTAAGGCCTATGAATTTGGGCCTGGCAATTTATTGATTTTCGTCTTGGGATTTGTTGGCGCCTTGTTCTGACGCCATCATCACTCTGTTAGTCGCTATTAGCACCCAATGACATTATTACTCAATGACGACTTCATCAAATGGTGCTTCACTATAGTAGCATACGTACACACGAGTTGCGTAGGTTTTTTGAGAAGCGTCAAAAAAGATATGCAATTCGGCTTGTTGTTGATTGTCAGGTAACCCAATGTACCGCGGGAATAGCAACGTTGTTTGCTGAGCAAGGATTGAATTGCCTGATTCCATTCCGTCTGATTTGCATGAGGCAAAGTATCGTTCCAATCAATATTGGTATGTTTCCAAATGTTTTGTATACATTGGTGTGAGGTGATATGAGACCTAGTGGATGGAAATCATGGCCAACTTGGATAAGACTCTTTGTCGGACCTTGACTCCACTTGTCAAGACAAACCAAATGGCGACTTGGGAAACACTTGGAGAATTACGCTAGTATGTCTTAGAGCACTGAAAACGCTAATCTTTGACGACTGTCAGAGTATACTTTTATTCGATAAGGAGAGAGCACTTAACACTATGAAGTCTGAAGTAGAACTTAATATTAGGGGCAGGGGTGAGGGTTTATATACAAGATGTGAGGGCCTATGTTGCTAACTGTCAGGCTGTACCGGCCAATGCACTTTCCTCAAAAGCCAGTGGTCGGATAAAGATCATAATTCTCCGAATTATGCCGTTTCCGGCTTGCTGATTGGTGGGTTTTTGCAAGCTGGATCTTTGCCCTTGGCTGCATATGAATTTCGCCACAATAACCGGTTTCCTTTGTTCGGTCCCCGAAACGTTCTGGGATTCTAGCTTTGTTACCGTCTAGAATATTCTAGGAAACTGACTTCCCGAGTTCCCAGAAACGGCCGTTTCACTACAGTTGCCCCCGGGTAACAAAGGCTGCTGCGTCCTCGTAGCAGTATCATCTCCGGGGTTCCTTGGTCGGTCCACAGGGTTGGGGCTACTGGTGACGTGGAGCTGGAGGGCGGCGGGAGGATATCGGTTTTGGCGATGGCGCCAGCGATAAACAGCATAGCCGATGATGGGCAGGCTCATGCCTATGACGACGAGCAGGGTGGCAACCTCGTAACGGACTGCTGTATGGGTTCTTACAAGTTGGTGAGCGCGGATGGCTGCAGTAGTGAGGTCGGCTAAAGGGAGAGGTTCCTGTGTGGTGGTGACATTCCACTGTGTGAGCATGCAATTCAACTTGTTGTCTTGGATGGGGTTGTGGGGTTGATGGTGGTTAATCAGGGCGAGTAGATCCATAGGCGGGATTGTAGGAGGGCGGGTGATTATTACTTCCTGGCCTATCCAGCCGGATCGAGTGGCTGATACATAAAGGTCTGCCGTGCTGAATCGGCACCCGTTAGGAAGGGTTAGGGTTGTGGTTCCAGGTAAATACTCTCTCTCGACGGTGGTTCCGTTGCGGCAGGTAATGCGGGCCTTTTCAATTTGACGAGTTAGGACGAGAAAGGTTTCAGGTCCTACTTGGTGGAATTCCATTCCTTTGCTTGGTGGTGGAATAGCAAGCGGGCATTTCTGTCCGATGTTGGCGGCGTGGCCCTGGAACAGGTCGAAAAGGCAGCTGGTGGTGGCTGTTTTTATCAGCACTTGTATCTGAGGGCACAGGTAGAGTTGTCGCACCTTGAGGCATGTACTTAGGTCGGCTTGATTCAATTCCTGGTGGAGGGTACCTTCTTCATTGAGGATAAGGTAATCCTCAGGATTTCGTACTACCATTTCCTGGCCCTGTGTAGTAAAGAGGGGCATAGCCAAGTGCCGGTATAGAGAGAAGGTTTCCTTGATGTTGTAGACAGGGACTGGGACCACTATCCGTAACTTGCCATGTTTGATGTCTGTGTGACAAGGGAGTTTGTAAAAGGCTTCCAGGTCAGTAGGATTAAAGGCTAGTCGCAACGGGCCATTGGCTTGATTGGACATTTTCCGTAGGGTGGTTCTGACCAAATCTGGGTGGAACAGTTCGATAGTGATTCGCCCGTGTAAGGCCTCTGTCCATGTGTCGAGGATGGCGTGGATGTTTTGGGTGGCTTGGGTGACAGCATATTGGGATAGTGAGATGAGTGCTTCCACCTGAAGGTAGTTCCGAAAGGAGAGATGATTCTCCGAATTATACCGTTCCG